>NW_022883362.1:0-15655 GCF_011952255.1 Bombus vosnesenskii | reverse complement strand
GATTAGGGAGTTTCGGTGTTTCTGGACTCTTTTGCTATATCTGTCGCTATATTTTGCTATTTCCTCTTTGACTGTAGGTATCTTGAGGTCGCGATGGATGGTTTCGTTGGTAACATACCAAGGTGCGTCTATTAATGCTCTTAGCGTTTTCGATTGGAATCGTTGTAGTATTTCGATGTTGGAGTTACTTGCTGTTCCCCATCGCTTCCTATATCCCTGTATTCCGTACTTGCTTCGCTTGGTACTTTTATAATTTTCGCAGTTACAATAAAAAATTTAATTCTTAACAGATTAAAGATTTAACCTCTTGCTTTATGTAGTGCCACGGCCTGTGTTATGTGATCCATATTTGATGGAAGTAGTATATATATATATATATATATATATATTTACGTGACAAGCTTTCATTTCAATCTATATTTAAGATTAATATTTTATCAGTTTCTGTTCGTAACAACATCGAAGTAGTCAATAAGTTTGAAGAGTATAATTAAGGAAGTTATGAAGCAAGAGGTTAAGAACAAATTCTGAAAGAGGTTATGTACAACTCAGTAGTACTGCTTTACATTACTTTGCGAATTACTTTTCAAGCATAGAAATAGTTTAACAGCCACTTATAGTTACTTCTTTACCATTACATTCATTAAATTCGTTTGATTTTGTAAACAAAATAACCACGCTGACCAATCTCTTATTTAAAATAGAATTATTTTGTCATATATCCAACAGTTTACTTTCTCTTCGTAAATATTATTAATAATTTTATCAATTTCGTATACTTCCATCCTTCGTATAAGTGACAATGAATCAGAAGATTTTCATAGCAATATTGAACAACATACAGTCAACTACAACACCATTAGATACATCCACCATACAGTCAACTATTAGATAACAGCAACAACCATTAGATAACAGCAATACAATAGATTATAATTTTCTACGTGTCATTGATTCATCATCATCATTTTCCATTTTTTAGCATATGTAAAAACGTATCTGACGTAATCTTACCTCGCTCTTTGAGTACAAAAATCCATTCAAATGAAACAAAGGGAAAAGAAATAAGAAAACAAACACTCACATACGAATCTTCATTACATAACTGTATGTACTCCTCGAGGTATAATTACTCAGACACGTTACAGCGTACCTTCTTCGTTCCCTGATGGCTGATGTTGATCGTTGACGGTTATAGTGAAAGAATTTCGTCAACGGCGCCATCTGGATCCCTGTTGAAAAATTAAAATAGCCGCAACAGCACCATTAAGCTCATCACCCAGAGTAGCGTTTGTCGCTGAGTCGTGGAGGAATTATTATCATCAACGACATAAACTTTACCAGTTCCGGTAATGTTCTTTAGATGGTCTAGGCATTCGAACTCGCAACATCGCTTTCCAAGACGAAACTTCTGCATGTCTGTAGTAAAAAGAAATCGAATCTGGTCCGTCGTATCGAGTAGTCCAGTGATTAGGGGGTTTCGGTGTTTGTTGACTCTTTTGCTATATCTGTCGCCATATTTTGCTATTTCCTCTTTGACTGTAGGTATCTTGAGGTCGCGATGGATGGTTTCGTTGGTAACATACCAAGGTGCGTCTATTAAGGCTCTTAGCGTTTTCGATTGGAATCGTTGTAGTATTTCGATGTTGGAGTTACTTGGACAGCAACAGCTGGTGATACTGTCATACACCTCCATTTATAAACTTTCGAAAATCGATGTGACCTTCAAACTTTAGTATATTCTGTTTCACAGCACAAAATGTTTCCGAAACGTACGTTTATTGTTACAATATACTTGACTAGTGGCTCTGAAATACTATCCTTGAAAAAACAATGGGGAAATTGGAGCAAAAGCAGAAGGAAATAAACAAAGACCTTGTTGGTTCGTAACAATAAAATATGCTACAGGAAAAACTTTTTCCAACGGATTGAGATGCGACAAGCTTTAAAAGCCATGGCGCGAATCGAGCGTTTGTCTACAAGAGCGCATTTTCGGTGGATATATATGTCGGAATGACATTGGGGATAGGGTTGTCGGTGTTTGAGGAGTCTTCATTGAAGGTAGCCATCGTTGCGGTGTAACGAAGATACGATTTATTGACACAGGCATGATTAACACAGGTTTGACAATCTACCACGGCGGTGAGACGTCCGCGACACTAGTGACAGTGGTCTCCGGTTCAATAACGAATCCGCGGCCAACGGGATGACAGATGGGCGTTCTCGCTGAATCTAAGTCTGATTCGTAATAATAATTGCTGAGCGTAAAGACGTTACTCTTTGGTCGACGGGAGCGCGTAAAAGAATGCCCGTCCCGTCCCGATGATGCCACAGAGGAAAACTATAATGGGGTGTGTCTAAGGACACGAGATCATCGGATTCGTCGAGGAAAGCCTTCGTTTAGGAAGTAAGGGAAATTGACGTTGCTGCTAATTGGTCAATCACCATATCGGTGGTTAGAAAAAGATGCTAGCCGCCCTCGAGGGAAAGTTGCTAGTGGAAGACGCCGTTCGTTGAAAAATAGGTCTCTCCTATCTTCCCGTAGCTAGGACAAAGACTGTTTGAAGGACTTTAGTCAACTAAATTCTAAGATTTATGACGGGCCCTTGGGCTAGCCGAACATGTACTCCGGAGATGCATCGACATCTGGCAATCATCTTGCACGAAGAATAGGGTCTGCGTGTGGCGAGCCACGAGACAGAAACCGTTGGAATGTTCACTGTCGCGTGCCGCCACAAATATTTCTTTTAAGGAGAGCTATAGAATTGCCCCATACATTTGTTAGACAAAGCGTTCATCCCTTGACCGCGGCTACGTTGGGCGACAGACTGTCACCTCGAGCCAAAGCTCACCGTCACTAATCTCGAACAATTACAATCGGATTGAATAACTGCAATAGTTTAGTTACAGTTATAGTAGACTTTAGATTGCAATGTTGCGGGGCTATCCAAAGGTTCCGATGTCCTTTCATCTCCGACATATAGATATACATGTATATGTGACGAAATATACTAAAGCAATATTGACCCTTTGTCGCTGAAAGTATCAAACTACAAAACTTCCTTTCAAATTTTCAGAATAAGGAAATCAGGATCATGACAAATAATTGGAACATAATTAAAAATAATATATCTTCTCTATAAGATAATGAATACATTGGTTCATTTAATTTTTATGGATATTCAAACGCTTCTGTGAAATAAAACGTCAAGATTATAGAGTATAAAATTCATAGCTATGAAATAACTAAAACTCTGATGTATTATTAAAAATATACGCTAGGTTGTATGTAGTGATACATACAAAGATTACATGTACAAACCCATAATTAACACAATGCTACCGCAACCATTCTGCAATCTACCTTGCCCAAAACACTCTTCCAGTCACCTCCAAACTCTTCACTTCTCTCCACCTAACCACCCACAAACCATTCACAAACATGCAATTCTCGACAAAAGAAGAACTTATCGTCAGTTGTCCTTAACATCTCGTTCATTCATTTGGTCCCTATCCCCCTATTTCCTCCCACTGCGATGATCGCACTACATTTTTCCACGTCCCTATTCTATTCTCTGGATGATCTGAATTCTCGAGCAGTCGAGTGACGATTGATCTGTACAATTGATCGATTTCTTTTTACTACAGACATGCAAGAAATCCCGTGTTGGAGAGCGATATTGCGAGTTCGAGTGCCTGGACCATCTGAAGAACGTTACCGGAACTGGTATAGTTTATGTCGTTGATGATAAGAATTCCTCCACGACTCAGCGACAAGAGCTACTCTGAGTGATGAGCTTAATGATGCTGTTGCGGTTATTTTAATTTTTCAACAGGGATCCAGATGGCGCCGTTGACGAAATTCTTTCACTATAAACGTCAACGATCAACATCAGCCATCAGGGAACGAAGAAGGTACGCTGTAACGTGTCTGAGTAATTATACCTCGAGGAGTACATACAGTTATGTAATGAAGATTCGTGTGTGAGTGTTTGTTTTCTTATTTCTTTTCCCTTTGTTTCATTTGAATGGATTTTTGTACTCAAAGAGCGAGGTAAGATTACGTCAGATACGTTTTTACATATGCTAAAAAATGGAAAATGATGATGATGAATCAATGACACGTAGAAAATTATAATCTATTGTATTGCTGTTATCTAATGGTGTTGTAGTTGACTGTATGGTGGATGTATCTAATGGTGTTGTAGTTGACTGTATGTTGTTCAATATTGCTATGAAACTCTTCCGATTCATTGTCACTTATACGAAGGATGGAAGTATACGAATTGGGAGAAGTCAGGTTGAGAGATGCAAGATTTATACGCTCGTTCTGTCAGTTATCCCAGTGTCTGTTACGCGATAGAAAATGAACGAACTGAATACTAAATGCATTATCGGCATGAAGATTGCTTGATGTAGGCCACCGCTTTTTTTCTATCCTTCCGATACCATTTTTCTTTTCTTTTTTTTTGCGAAACACTTTGCTAGTCGTGAGAAGCAGCAATTCCCTTCTGCGAATCAATTACGGTTCACGAGAAATTGTATTATAGCCTGGAACGTATTCAAATTATCTTCAATTATTCTCGGCTGTTTCCATTTCCATTCGTCTCTTACGTAAGTCCTCGTTTGATGTACGTACATAGTGAGACAATAATCGTTAACACCTTTAATGTCTTCAGTATTATAGAATAAGACGCGAAAATACGTTGAAACCTGACTTTTAGATTCGCGAGACTCTATAAGGCTTCGAAAGTCTCTTGTTTCAGGCCGAATAAAAAATTGTAGATGAAGAATTACATTGCGAGGTCTGTTAAGGAAAATTTTAAATCGTATCGTTGTAATAGGATTATTTCAGCGAGGGAAATTACGTGTTGCGTGCGAAGCCACGAGCTTTCTTTCAGGCTAATATACATAATTGTCCTATCGAACTTTCCATCTAAACCGTTGCGCTCACACGTGGATTTTGCATTTCAATTTTCTTACTTACAGTCCAGTCCAGTGAGACCAAGTTAAATTTTTCAGCCCTCCGAGGTAGAATATGTTTTATAGAGAGACGTACAACGCCATGAAGGGGAGACAGATCAATAAATTGGGTTATCTTTAAATTACTGACAATCATTTCATCGACGCGGTTTCACCGACACCGAGTCCCCCGGCAACGTCTGTCAAAGCTTATTTACCGATACACTGAAATCAACCACAATCATTTTACCGACCTCTTCCCTTGCTGACAGTTATTATACTCGCTGTCATATGTTATCGTTGATTATACATCTTTATTTACAAATTCGTTCCTGTGTATAACGAAACAAAGGAAGAAACGAAAATGATACGTTTCATGACGCATTGTTAAATTATTAATTAACGAGAGTTACATATCTACATGAATGCTTTGAAATGTCAGTTATAATTCATGAAAATGGATACAAGCCATTTTACTATACATAAATAGAATTATAAAGACATGTTACGTACTAATGCTTTTACGAAATATATTTCTGTATACGTTTGACGTTTCTGTATTATTCCTTATGTGCTTTCTGCTCTTGTGTTTAGCTCGTCGGAAGTAAAAATACGTTAAGCGAATCAGCTAATCTATTCGAGCGTTTCAATGGCTCAGTCTTCTTTTATGCAACTACCAAAAGAGAAGATAAGACTTTGGTTATACAACATTTCATAACGTCCAAAGTAACGGGGCACTAATTAGTTGAAACTTTAAGACAGACCAGATATCAGTCATCGTCCGTAAATACATTTATTACGATCGTTTAAAGTTTAAAGAAACACCGTTATAAAGTCGTAATACGAGACAAAGCGAAGAGAAAGTAAACTGTTGGATATATGACAAAATAATTCTATTTTAAATAAGAGACTGGTCAGCGTGGTTATTTTGTTTACAAAATCAAACGAATTTAATGAATGTAATGGTAAGGAAGTAACTATAAGTGGCTGTTAAACTATTTTTATGCTTGAAAAGTAATTCGCAAAGTAATGTAAAGCAGTACTACTGAGTTGTACCTAACCTCTTTCAGAATTTGTTCTTAACCTCTTGCTTCATAACTTCCTTAATTATACTCTTCAAACTTATTGACTACTTCGATGTTGTTACGAACAGAAACTGATAAAATATTAATCTTAAATATAGATTGAAATGAAAGCTTGTCACGTAAATATATATATATATATATATATATATATATATATATGTACTACTTACTCAAACTATGGATCACATAACCTATACAAAAAAAAAAAAAAAAGAATTATTGTACACTATAAAGCAAGAGGTTAAATCTTTAATCTGTTAAGAATTAAATTTTTTATTGTAACTGCGAAAATTATAAAAGTACCAAGCGAAGCAAGTACGGAATATATGCGGAATATGAATCGCTCAACGAACCAAAGAGTGGCTCAGTGACAAAATTAGTAAAGTAAAGACCACAAATATTACAACATTATATTCTACCACAAAATAATTCTCTATACAAAAAAGGTACACAACGAATCGATTTTTCACAACGATAAGAGTCAACAGAACCAATCAAGACCAGGCGAGACTCTCATAAGACAACGATATCAGAGGGATCAAATCAGCGACTTCAATCTATGTTACAGAGTATAGTTATCAAGAAAAATTGCTCTTTTCATGAAAAGTATGGTAATGATACTCTTATAATACATTGTATATCTGGTAGACGGATGTGCCCGTGGCCATCGGAAATCTAAAGACGACGCTTTTAGAAAGTGATAGCGCCATCGCGTTTTAAAAACGCGTTAGAAGAAGGACGGTTTCGCTATCCAAGGCGAATCGAAAAGTGTGCGTGTTGCGAGAATCAGAGTTGATCGAGACGTCGAAGCATAGAAGTCGTTAGAATTGAGTTGCGAGTGTTGTCGAGTGTTAGAGTTGCTAGTGAGAGAGAGAGAGAGAGAGTTACCAAATAGTTGTCAAGTTATTTGTTGTAAATACGAGCGTTGCATTTAGTTTTCCTGTTAATCAAACATCGTTTCTCTGTCTAACTAATATCTGTATTTTCAATCCATTATTAATATATTCCGATATTACAAGTGGGGGCTCGTCCGGGATTGAATAAGACAGAGAAACGATACGATTTAACGGAGCTATTTGTGCGGGAGTAGAAAAGAATAGAATAAAATGGCAAACGTTGAAGACGAACGATTGTCGGGTGAAGAGGATTTGACGCTGGAGGAGCTGAGGAGTAAGCTCGCACAGATGAATCTGCCTATATCCGGTGCGAGATCAGTGCTGGTTGCCAGGTTGAACAGAGCGTGCAAACCTGGTCGATCTACTCCTAAGGATTCGAAGCGGGGCGAAGAACCAACAAACCAGCGAGATCTAAGAAGCAAGCAGAGAGCCGAACGCAGTCAAGAGGGAGAGGAAGACCTCGAGAAGCTGAGGACGAAAGAGCTGAGAGCGCGTCTCGTTAGCTTGGGGTTGAAGGTAACGGGAAGAAAATCCGAACTACGCGCGCGGCTACAGGCGGCCCCAGAAGGAGACGATGTATCGTCGGAAGAAGAGAGCTCCGACGAAAGTGAAGGCGAGGACGATAAACAAGGCGCGCGAGAATACAGGAGAGGCACGCGAGCGGTGTATCAGGACCGCGATGAGTAGCAGCAGAAGGTATGCGTCGGTTCGATGTTGAGTCTTAAAGACGTGGAAGACTCATTAGAGAAATTCAGCGGGGATGATCTGCTGAGTGTAAATCAGTGGGTGGAAGACTTCGAGGAAATGGCAGAAGTGTGGGGTTGGTCAGACGCCCACATGGTGGCCTATGCTAAGAAATTACTCGCAGGCTCCGCTCAGGCCTTCGTACGACAAAAACGATGCGCAAAGTCCTGGGCAAAGCTAAAAAAGGCGTTGAGGAATGAGTTTGAAAATGTAGTAAGCGACCAACAGATACATGGCGAGTTATCCCATAGAAAGAAGAAAGCAGATGAGAGTCTGCAACAATATATGTATCACATGTGCGGGATTGCAAAACAAGGAAGGGTTGATACGCAATCCTTGATAGACTACATTATTCAAGGCATTCCCGACGAGGTCGCGAACAAGACTGTGCTATACGGAGCCAGGAATATCGAGCAATTAAAAGAGCGTTTCAGGCGCTACGAAGCGATAAAAAGAGATATGGAGATGAGGACGAAATTTGAGGAGCCGAAGAGTAACAGGGTAAAGCCGGTGGCGAAGCTGTCCGAAACCGAGAGGAACAAGGAACCCGGTCGATCTGGAGATGCGAGGAAGACGCGATGCTACAATTGCGGTGATGCGGAGCACGTGTGTGCGGAGTGTCCGAGCAAGTCGAGAGGACCTAAATGCTTCAAATGTAGGGAGTACGGACACATCGCATCAAGTTGCGACAATTTGGGTGAGCCCTGAAAAAAAGTTTACAGCGTGTTTCGGTCGTTACAAACAAGGCGTGGTAAGGATGTTAAGATGGAAAATTTCGAATTGAGCGCGTTGATAGACACCGGTAGTGAGCTGACTCTAATGCGAGCAGATCAGCATGTGAAAATCGGAGCGCCCAGATTAAGTCGGGAAATCGTTGGATTTCGCGGTGTCGGTTCCGGAAGGAATTTTACGCTCGGGAAATTTTCGACGAACATTATTATAGACAATGAGTCGTACTGTATAACCATACACGTAGTTCCAGACATAGTGATGCAACATTCGCTTATTATTGGCGCAGACTTTTTGGACACTGTTGAAATAAGTATAAAAGGGGGAGAATCTTTTATTAGTAGAATAAAGGACGAAAATCCCGATGAGTGTCCGGAAGTCCTCAAGATAGATGTAGAGACACAGGCGAGTGAGGTAGATTTGTCACACGTTAAGGACATGCAACATAGGCTAAAAAGAGATTTGAAGAGAACCAAAGTATTGCTAAGAGACGCTCAAACGATGCTGGAGAGATCGAAAGGTGACTCGACGGGTAAAGCAGCTTTACGACAGCTGAAGAACCAGTTAGAAGATGCAGAATGCGCTAGAGCAGTTGCAGTTAAAGCGAAACAGGCACTGGAGCAAGAACCGAATGAGACGCAGGCTTCGTTGCAGGAAGTACTGCGGCAACGTTCCGAAGCAGAAGATTGTGTTAATGTAGCTAGTCGCGAACGAACTGAGCTACTGTCGCAATTGGAAGAAAATAAAGAAGAGTTAGCAGAAGTTTTGAAGAAGTATCGGGCAGCTGTGCAGCAAGTGTCGGAGGAACGGAGAATAGTGGCAAGACACGTGGTGATTGGTAAAGTGGACCAAGAGATGGTGTCCTCGTCGGATTCTTGCGGCCAGCAGGAGGACTTAGCGAACATCACGAGGAGGAAGAATCTGGCTAAACAACAGCAACAGGATGTTGTTGATGATATTTGCGAATTTACTGAGAAGGATAGCGTTGCGGGTGTGAGGGTTGTTTCAAGTTTTCGGATAGACTCGAAGAGAGTGAATGCAAGGCGAACGAAAAGACAAGGGAAGTCGCACGTGCGGAATCCCTCCAATAATATCGATATACAGAGGATGTGGATGACGAGGACGACGATGGGATTGTCGAGGACACGATGAACGTGAAGACCTTCGAAAAAGAAGAGATCATAGTCTCGGTAGATGGTAAGTTGTTAACGTCTTCCATGTACGAACCGAGCCTACGAAAATGTCACGATGCTGCCACGACGATCAAAGCCCCTGACAAGAGTGAAATGGGTAAACAAACAACGGAGAGGAAGATAGAGGAAGAGCGAAAGAGGAGCAGTAGCATCGAGGACGAACAGGCCGCGGTGTTCCAAGAGGAACGAGATCAGCTGCGTGCGGACGCAAAGAGACGGATTGAGGAGATCCAAATCCGAAACAAGCGGGCGTATAACAGGAGACGCAAGAAGGCGACAGCATACAGGACGGGAGATCTAGTGGCAATCGAGAGGATGCAGAGGGGTCCCGGGCTAAAGCTGCATCCGAAGTTTCTTGGACCGTATCGGGTGATAAAAGTCCTGCGAAATGACCGATACATAGTGCAGCGAGAGGGGGAGCACGAAGGGCCACGTACAACTTCCACGGCAGCCGATCACATGAAATGGTGGAATGCTGACGATAGTGATGTAAGTGCGAGCGGCGCTGATGAGCACATCTGAGGGCAGATGTGATTGTCAGGAAAGGCCGATTGTAATATCGTAGAATAGCTTTGATTGGAGATCGGCTGAAAATAGAAAACCCGTGTACGTCGTGTTTCTGTGGTTCGTTTACATTTAAGAGTGCCTACGTGACTAAAGGCACGTAGTTGGTAGTTCTTACATAGGTATGAGGGAAACAATAGACAACGTTAGAAGAAGGACGGTTTCGCTATTCAAGGCGAATCGAAAAGTGTGCGTGTTGCGAGAATCAGAGTTGATCAAGACGTCGAAGCATAGAGTCGTTAGAATTGAGTTGCGAGTGCGTTGGGTTTGAGAGTGTTAGAGTTGCTAGTGAGAGAGAGAGAGAGAGAGAGAGCTACCAAATAGTTGTCAAGTTATTTGTTGTAAATACGAGCGTTGCATTTAGTTTTCCTGTTAATCAAACATCGTTTCTCTGTCTAACTAATATCTGTATTTTCAATCCATTATTAATATATTCCGATATTACAAGTGGGGGCTCGTCCGGGATTGAATAAGACAGAGAAACGACACGATTTAACGGAGCTATTTGTGCGGGAGTAGAAAAGAATAGAATAAAATGGCAAACGTTGAAGACGAACGATTGTCGGGTGAAGAGGATTTGACGCTGGAGGAGCTGAGGAGTAAGCTCGCACAGATGAATCTGCCTATATCCGGTGCGAGATCAGTGCTGGCTGCCAGGTTGAACAGAGCGTGCAAACCTGGTCGATCTGCTCCTAAGGATTCGAAGCGTGGCGAAGAACCAACAAACCAGCGAGATCTAAGAAGCAAGCAGAGAGCCGAACGCAGTCAAGAGGGAGAGGAAGACCTCGAGAAGCTGAGGACGAAAGAGCTGAGAGCGCGTCTCGTTAGCTTGGGGTTGAAGGTAACGGGAAGAAAATCCGAACTACGCGCGCGGCTACAGGCGGCCCTAGAAGGAGACGATGTATCGTCGGAAGAAGAGAGCTCCGACGAAAGTGAAGGCGAGGACGATAAACAAGGCGCGCGAGAATACAGGAGAGGCACGCGAGCGGTGTATCAGGACCGCGATGAGTAGCAGCAGAAGGTATGCGTCGGTTCGATGTTGAGTCTTAAAGACGTGGAAGACTCATTAGAGAAATTCAGCGGGGATGATCTGCTGAGTGTAAATCAGTGGGTAGAAGACTTCGAGGAAATGGCAGAAGTGTGGGGTTGGTCAGACGCCCACATGGTGGCCTATGCTAAGAAATTACTCGCAGGCTCCGCTCAGGCCTTCGTACGACAAAAACGATGCGCAAAGTCCTGGGCAAAGCTAAAGAAGGCGTTGAGGAATGAGTTTGAAAATGTAGTAAGCGACAAACAGATACATGGCGAGTTATCCCATATAAAGAAGAAAGCAGATGAGAGTCTGCAACAATATATGTATCACATGTGCGGGATTGCAAAACAAGGAAGGGTTGATACGCAATCCTTGATAGACTACATTATTCAAGGCATTCCCGACGAGGTCGCGAACAAGACTGTGCTATACGGAGCCAGGAATATCGAGCAATTAAAAGAGCGTTTCAGGCGCTACGAAGCGATAAAGAGAGATATGGAGATGAGGACGAAATTTGAGGAGCCGAAGAGTAACAGGGTAAAGCCGGTGGCGAAGCTGTCCGAAACCGAGAGGAACAAGGAACCCGGTCGATCTGGAGATGCGAGGAAGACGCGATGCTACAAGTGCGGTGATGCGGAGCACGTGTGTGCGGAGTGTCCGAGCAAGTCGAGAGGACCTAAATGCTTCAAATGTAGGGAGTACGGACACATCGCATCAAGTTGCGACAATTTGGGTGAGCCCTGAAAAAAAGTTTACAGCGTGTTTCGGTCGTTACAAACAAGGCGTGGTAAGGATGTTAAGATGGAAAATTTCGAATTGAGCGCGTTGATGGACACCGGTAGTGAGCTGACTCTAATGCGAGCAGATCAGCATGTGAAAATCGGAGCGCCCAGATTAAGTCGGGAAATCGTTGGATTTCGCGGTGTCGGTTCCGGAAGGAATTTTACGCTCGGGAAATTTTCGACGAACATTATTATAGACAATGAGTCGTACTGTATAACCATACACGTAGTTCCCGACACAGTGATCCAACATTCGCTTATTATTGGCGCAGACTTTTTGGACACTGTTGAAATAAGTATAAAAGGGGGAGAATCTTTTATTAGTAGAATAAAGGACGAAAATCCCGATGAGTGTCCGGAAGTCCTCAAGATAGATGTAGAGACACAGGCGAGTGAGATAGATTTGTCACACGTTAAGGACATGCAACATAGTCAGGACAGTGATGAAGGATGACGATTTCGTTTTGAAGCCACCCGTAAAGATAATGTGCAAGTAGATGTAAAATCAGGAAAGTCAGAACAGGAATTTTGCTATAGTGATATAGAATACAAAGAAAAAAAAGACAAATCTAAACATGATTGTAATAGAGAACATAGATTTTCAAAAGAATTAAACATTGATAATAAAGACCTCAAATATTTTACTAAATACACAAAACATTCTGTCGAGTCAAGAAACTCAAGACGCGAAGATAATAAAGATTATAAAAGTGTAAGAGATGTCAGTTCTTCGTTATCCTCAAAGCATAAAACAAAAGACCCAAAACGACACAAAAATCGAGATCGAAACGAACATCGAAGCGACAGATCTCAAGAACGATGTCGTAGCAGAAATGAAAATGATAGATCTCAAAATGACAAGCATAGAAGTAAATCTAACGAAAAGTATAAGCATCATATTTGCGATAAAAGTCGTGATAAAAGTTATCAATCATATAAAGTAAGATCTGAAGATCACGGTAAGTTTCGAGGAGAGTCTGAAAGATATATACATAAAAGGATGCAGAGGGGTCCCGTGCTAAAGCTGCATCCGAAATTTCTTGGACCGTATCGGGTGATAAAAGTCCTGCGAAATGACCGATACATAGTGCAGCGAGAGGGGGAGCACGAAGGGCCACGTACAACTTCCACGGCAGCCGATCACATGGAATGGTGGAATGCTGACGATAGTGATGTAAGTGCGAGCGGCGATGATGAGCACATCTGAGGGCAGATGTGATTGTCAGGAAAGGCCGATTGTAATATCGTAGAATAGCTTTGATTGGAGATCGGCTGAAAATAGAAAAACCGTGTACGGCGTGTTTCTGTGGTTCGTTTACATTTAAGAGTGCCTACGTGACTAAAGGCACGTAGTTGGTAGTTTTTACATAGGTATGAGGGAAACAATAGACAACGTTAGAAGAAGGACGGTTTCGCTATTCAAGGCGAATCGAAAAGTGTGCGTGTTGCGAGAATCAGAGCTGATCGAGATGTCGAAGCATAGAGTCGTTAGAATTGAGTTGCGAGTGTTGTCGAGTGTTAGAGTTGCTAGTGAGAGAGAGAGAGAGAGAGTTACCAAATAGTTGTCAAGTTATTTGTTGTAAATACGAGCGTTGCATTTAGTTTTCCTGTTAATCAAACATCGTTTCTCCGTCTAACTAATATCTGTATTTTCAATCCATTATTAATAAATTATAATTAATCGAACAAAATTACACCTTTAATATATTCCGATATTACATTACCGTGATGTAATATTTATCATGCTTATTTTGTACGTAAAACGAATCGTTGGAATATTCCCGACGCTAACGAAGCATTTCCCAAAAGTTAAACCGAAGAAATTAACGCGAATAGTTAAGTGAAATTTTTCCATTAACTTGCTGACCAACCGGCAAATAAAAAATCATAAAAATTGTTTCAACGTGTTGAGGTCACGCATAACTTCTTTTTTCATTGACGATTACCAAACAGGTAAAATTTCGAAATTGTACGAAGGCCACGTGACCAGATCGTATTGGAATTTGAAGTGCATGGAAAAAGACAACTCGAAGTACAAACGTGAACTAATGGATGCAGAAAAGCAATTAACGCCAAACATCCGAACAGCATCTTGGAGCCCGTCATTGTTCTGAAATAAAAGAAGTGACGAATTAAAAAGGCGCAGGACTAATAATAATAAAGGAAATTTAGTTCGTATTATAAATTGAATTTACATCAGAAAAGAAGCACGATCAAGCGAAACAGATCGTAGAAATGACAAGTATCATCGATATACGTTTCAGTGTAATTTCGCTTTTGAAAATTATTTAGTTTAATACGATCGTATTCATCGCTCCGAAACTTTCATTGTGCTGCAATTTGTGCTGCGTCTTTTTAATTTCTCTATCTTTCTGTGTTTTCGGAAAAATTACTTGAAAGATTAAGAATTGCTTGCCTTATTTTATTTTCGATTAGTTAGGATTTGATTATTCCAGGTAAGGTTTATTATTTATAACAGGTTTTATCACTTGTTTATTATTTAGGAGTTTGTTATTTTAGGATTAGTACCTTTTAGGATTTCTTATCCTTCGAGTTTCTGTTTCAGATATCTAGGTCTATTTCAAGATGTTTTATTACATTAGGATTATTTATTCGATTAAGATAATTTAAGAGTTTCACAATGTGCAAAGAAATAATCGCGTGAAATTTAGATTTATGCTTTAAACGTATTAAACACGCGGTAATTTCAATGTCTATAGCCTCGAACGTGTTCTGATTAGTTGTGTCATTGTCTGTGACATTGAAATCACAAAAATCCATTGCAAGTGTGCTGTCATGCAATGTGGTGTAATTGGGTTTTTTGGGGTTAGGTTGGGGTTAGGTTGTATCATCTGATTTGTACAGTACTATTTTAACGCAAGGACAGGAAAGTTATTATATATTTCCCGTCCATTATTTGAATCGTTGTGAAGTGTAACGAATTATATTCGATTCGAGGAGATGTTAATGAATTACCCATTTCATATGTAATTACATGGAAATAAAAATCATTGCAAAAATAATTGATCTAATGACAACGGAATTTCCAATATTTTTTTGTTTCGTCACGTCTTTTTCGTAATATATCTTTTATAGGTACGTGATTTATTAATCGTTCGAATGGAAATAATTATTCGTATAATATTCAAACGATTCTAGCCATAAAATAAATTAAAACGATACCTGTCAATGATATGCAATCTGCGTATGACGTCAACCTCGATCTATGCTTATACAAGAAATTTTATCAATCAATGACTAGATATACAATAATCAAATATTATAAAATTTCCTGAAAACCTTTAGGTGTTAATATCTTTAATATTTGCAAGTTATTGTTTAGCGCTAATTAGTTAGAATGTAACAAGTGGTGTACCAGAATTGAGATAATTAAGCCACACGAACAATCTTATTCAGATCTTTTTAATTTTTTAATTCTCTTTTGCTCTAATACTTCGTAAAATTAATCTTCATTAGCTACTACACTTCATAGAATAACAAGAGATAATTTTTCTTATATAACGCTTCATTCATAAAATCTATCATTAAAGTATATCTTCATAAAAATATCATTCCATACTAACGGTATATTTAGTGTCATACGATATAACAGTTACCAGTGATGACATATGTAACTTTATAAAGATATCTCGTTTTATTATATATT
>NW_022883361.1:0-20292 GCF_011952255.1 Bombus vosnesenskii | reverse complement strand
AATATTTTCTTGATCTGCGCATTCGACGTGTGCCCAGACTTCACATTCGTCGTTTTTGAAACATTGAAAGCTTCAGTGACCTGTCTTTGGGCCATTTTATTTTGAAGAGTAGCTTCGAAGCCCCATTCATGTTCTCCTCTGACCATTTCTCTCTTTTCTGTTTTGGACTTTCAGACATTTTTCTATGGGAAAAGGTAGAAGAAAAATTAAACGGACACCTTCTAATTTAGTCTCAGTTGCCAAAATATTGAACTTACAGGTAAAAAAATTCGGTCTATGACTAAATCATCGGTATTGGACGACAAATACGTTGAACAAATACGTTTTAGATTATAATGTATATAATATACAAAGGAAATTATAAAAGTGGGGCAAATAACTGGTAATTACACTTAATAAATTAGATATAGTATACATTAAAAAACATTTTACTTACCTGAAAAACAACATGTCAACTCTAGAAAATAATTTTTAATTTTCGAAATATCAATGTATATGTTTGACATATCAGATCAATATGGCTCCGAAATATGTTACACGGAATTGTTCATTTTCATTTGTTTGTTCCAATAAAAGCGCTAATATCTGGTGAAAAATCCTATGTATTTAGATATTAACAGAAATGTTAAGTGAGCTGTTATTTTGCCCGCATTGTATTTCTTACATGTAATGCCTGTTACACGTTTTATCTTTAAAATAGCAAACTCATTATTTACTCGAGATTTATTCCTAGCGCACAAATATTTTTCAATAGAGCGATGCAAAGTTTTACTGTATCTCGGATCATCACAAGTTAATCAAAATCTTGAGGATTCGATTTCACCTGCTCAAAGTGACTTTTGCAGGCAAAAGAAATTGTTCTTCGGATACTTTAATATTTTTTACTAAATTTCATCAAAAATAGAATTTTATTTGCTAATAGAAGATAACTATGTTTTGGTACCGCCGCTTCGAGCTTTTTACAATCCACTAGCGATAAAAAGTTCGCGTACAAGGTAACTAGCGGGCAAAAGAACGGTATAAAGCATAGAGTATAGAGTATATTAGCGTATCTCGCTTAGCGTAGCTAAGCATAGAGTGTCTCGCGAATTATTACACAACAGTGATAATAAGGCAAATCTAATAAAATTTACTTCTCATTGTGCTTAGTTCTATTAACTTAGAAGCACATGTAAATTAAAAAAATATATATATATGAAACAATAATAAAATAATGAAGTAACATTGAGAATAGAATCTAGTTTAATTACACATATATACCCTTTTAACAATTCCGCTTATAAATTTTATTAAATTTACAGTGAAGCTTACAATTACACTAATGCCAATGAATATTAACGTATGCGTTTATTATTACACTAAATAAAAATGAAAGTAATGCAATGAAAAATACAATATACCTTAATGAAAATAAAATAAGTAAATAGCGAAGTATTTATTAATATTATTATATAGCATTATATTATATTATTATAATATTTATTAATATTTACTTACCTTTTACGTTTGCACAAAAACTATCAAATTTTAAATATAAAGAGAGATTTATAACAGAGATAAAGCAAGTCACAGAAATTAGTGTCTTTCAATAGCAAAAATGCGTTAAAGGAAGTGAAACGATAATCTCCGTCTCGCGTCACAAGTGGAACTGTGCCAGTTTTGCTCCTTGAAAGTACACGCAGCGGTACATGAGCTAGAGAACATTTCAAATCATGTTGTTGTTTTTTTGCTTCGGAGTATCAAGATCGTTAGGACATACATAATATATTAATAAATAAACTCCGGGCGAAACAATGTCGCCGTTACGTTACCGTCGAACCGTCGAACAAAGACGAATTTGAATTCTCCGACTCTCCCCCGACCTGTTTATACTATACCAGTTTAAACGGACGCAATCGTAAAGAGTTCACGAGAGTTATGGATCAGTATCTACGAGTATCTACCGTCTTTGCGAACATTATCTATAATTATTTATTTAATCATTTGAAAATATACGTGAGGGTTTCAACAACGAGCAATCTTGTCTAATAAATCTCACGATCAACCATCCTCTACACACAAGTCCTCTGAAAACATAATCCTCTACAAACATAATTATTAAATAAAAATCAGATATATCTTATTTAAATTACTATTAAATGCAATTTAATTATTATATTATTAACTAAGCAAATTTAGTTTTAATTTTATAAATATATATATATATATATATAATAAGCAAAAATTAATCTTATAGGTTCATACCCTATCGATAAGTTTAAAAAATTTTTATATAATTAATATATTTAATATATATATATACATGATATAATTTTTAATTAAAATTTTATTAAATGTAAATATATTTAAATAAATTATATATATATATATAATTATATTATATATGTATTATTAATAAATATAATATTTATAATATATTAAAATATAATTTTAAAAATAAAAATTTTAAGTTTACAAATTAAACATAATTAATATTTTATTAATCTAAATAAACTTATTTCAAATAATAATAATAATAATATGCTAATTTAAATTATTTATTAAATAATTTTATTAAAATTATATTTATATACATATATATTAAATAAGAATAAATTTTATATCTATTATTAAATATAAATTATTCAAATTTTTATTAAAAAATCTTTTTAAAAATTTATTTTTAATTTATATTACTAATATTAAATAAATCACAATGTATGTCGCTCTTGTGTGTGTAAGTCTGTGTTCTAAAGCCTAGACCAAGGTAAAGCAAAAACTGCGTAGGTCGAGTTTGCCGCCAAGACACAAAAACGCGGGTGCTCGGCAAAAATAGAATAAGCCGATGAGTCACTGGTCAATAAAATAAACTCGATCATTACAAACGACAATTTTCCCTAACAATAAATAATGTCAATGTTTTGTGTGCATTTATTATACAATTACATTATTTATATAAATGTCTCTTATGGTGTACAATTACATATATTTGAATAATGTAGGAAATATTGCTCTTTTTATTTTTACATTCCAACTGTACGAACAGTTTTGTTTTCCACTATACATACATACATGTATCTTAAATGTTATACATACTTTGCATGTATCATATTTGATGTATGATGTGTTCATAAAGATCTTGTTAAGACAGCTTGTTAAAATTGTACTTACAAATCTAATTGTACTCTACAAAATTGTACATACAATCATATCTATTAATCATTCTTACAAATCCTCTAAAAACATAACGACTTTTCAGTTCAATTTGAATCATTGCGTTCAACGCCATCAGGGTGTCCTGCATAACGCGGGCATCCGACTAGGTGCTGATACCACATACAAGAACAAGTCGAATATGTGAAATAAAGCTTTTTAGCTTAAGGTCCCGTTTTGAAAAAAATACAGTTTGAACATGTTCGGTTGGCAATTGGCTTAATACACGCGTATGATAAATTTTCAATTTTATTTTTCTCTCAAACAAAGCGTTGTGTGAAAAAATTGTATTCCATATTTTTTTGTTATCTACTACTTAATTAAAAATTGATTGTAATAATAATTTATTGACGAATTATTTGAAATATGTTATCATGGTGTATATCCTGTGGAATTGACAAAACATACCTTTATGATTTTGTGAATCGATACGAGTAACAATAAATTTAAATTTGACGAATCAAAAAATTAAATATTTTAATTCTTATTTTATTATACTAAAACAAAGTAGTCTACAGATATTTTTAACACTTCTACCCTTACGTGTCACACGTTATTAAAGTATACCATTGATACTGATACGTATATACGTTCGTCAAAAATATAAATTGGTACAAATCATTAGAAATACAATTTTCCAACTTGGTATCTTTCTTCGAAGATGGAGAATTCCAAATATTTTATTCCCATTTGTATTACTACGTAATTATAATTATATACTAATATATAATACGCGAGATATTGAACAGAAATAATAGAACCTTTCATTTGCAGTCACACAGCCATGTTATGTTTGTCTGACCAAATATGTATTAATCATGTGCAGAAATTACTGACGTCAAACTAATATTTCTATGCTGTTGTGATTCATTAGGTAATCAATTGCTTAGTCGAATCAGTTTGCCAAAGCCAACCATTGGAATAAGTAATTAGTTTCGTTGATTAAGAGCAAATTTAATTCGTATATTTACTCATTTTTGCACCATGTTACTATTTCTATTCACAATATAAAACTGTTATTCTATCGCATTGTTGTTGCTACAATGTGGTTTCGTCATTTCGTTCTGTTCATATTCATTTGAATAGCGAGAATTTTCAGAGATAAATACAGACGTATAAACAATAACACAGATTACAACGATAAAAATTGAATATCATGGGATTTATGGAAACGAAAGAAATGTTTTTCGCATGCGAAATTATATTATTGTATGTATGGTAGCTTTTATGTTATCATAAATATGACTGTTCTAGAAATATGAACTCTCTCTTTATTTCTGTCACGACATATGTACAGTGTTTATTTGTGTATTAACTATTCCGATAAATAAAAAGATTTATTACATGATTTTACAAAATTTGTTAAAATTGATTAAGAAGTTACTTTCAAGAAGTAATATTTACATAATTGTAAATTGAACCCTATGTTTAACAAAATTAGGCATTCTTAAGTATTTGTTATTGTAAATCACTATTATGCTTCGCCAAGTGTGATTGGCGATTTCTGGAACACAGCGTCCATCGATGTCTTCAATGAAAGAACATAAGTTTAATAACCTAACTTATCGACGAAATAAATCCCTGGCCCCCGGGTAGCGTGTTAGGAAGCTTCCGTGGTAATTCTTTTAAAAGCAATTAACGAGTGATCTGTTCGCGAATTATTGTATTGTATTATATATTATGTGGCATCATAATATCATAAGGAATACAAGTCACTATGATTTCTTCGTACTATTTCACAGATGGAGTGTGCAAATTTGACTTTACAATGAACAAAGTCAAACGTGACAATGACAAAATTGTATGTGGCAAAACTGGATACCTCAATGTTATACAGTGTGTCAAGAAAGTGTTTGTTGTCATCTTATGTCTTTGGGAGGTAATTCTACACCTTCGGATTTGCGAAGATCTGTTGAAAAAGAGGATCACAAAATTGACCTCGAGCATTCTATTGCACGTATTGCGTGTTTGTGCGCGTATTTATCCATCGATGTATTGCAAAGAACAGTTTGTCCAATAGGGGTTTCACACGCAGCAGTGGGAAAAATAATACTCTCACCCTGAGAGAATTGACCGGCGAGGGCGCGGCAGAGGCCATGGAAGCGCTTCGGTGAGGCGCGCTAGTGTCGTGTAAAATTAAGGTAAAAATAAGGAACTTGTTAATTTCCGAAAAGGAGATTAAGTTCTTTTTATTTTTTTACTCAATTTATACAATTTTTTCGGTTCGCGATGATACACTTTCGATACTTGGATTAGTTAAGAATTTTTTTATTAGACTGACTGGATGATTTTGAAGGGAGCATTTATATTCTTCCATTCGTTGGAGTGGGAGAAGGTTTTGTTTATACTTAGTGTAAAATTCGGAGAACGGCTGGAGTGATCGAATGCCACTCAGGCGGCTGAGAACGGGTGCTGACCGGACGGTCACACGCGATAAGGCGTTAGGAATTTCGGTTTGTTATATACAGTTGCTCGAATTTCGTCTGTGACATTCCCCCCTTCTTAGATTGAACTTGATCCCTCAAGTTTTCTTCAGAAGATTTTGTGGAATCGGACTTGACGTGGCTTGAAAATTACAGCTGATTCCTCCTCTTCATCTGAGTGGTATGTGTTGGTTGGAATATAGATGTTGGGTGTTGAGCCCAGGGTGAGTGGTACTGGTGGGGCTGTCGCATTGTGGCTGTTGATTACAGTTTCATTTCGGCAGCAAAATAAATTGATACATAATTTGTTCGGTATACATTTCCTGATGCATTTGAATACCCCTATTTTGTTTAATCCATATATACCTAGTATGCCTAATGCTATGTACCCTAATATCTGGAGCGTGGTTAGTCCCCAATACTGTATATTTTTAATTCTGTGTTCGAAATTAAGAGTTTCTATCTCGTCGCCTATTTTATCGATCGTTGTTTTATAGCCTTGTAAATTATCTATTATTTTCGGTGCTCGCTCGAGTTTATCTAATAGATGAGTGAAACTATCGTTTGTTTTGAGCGCTAGGGTTTTTGTTTTGATTTCGTATATGACTTCGTTTTTTGTTTCGCCTATACGCATGTGTTCGTCTTTGTACAATATATCGCAAGAAGTGTTAGCTCTTATGATGGAAGGCTTGTCAAGTTTTTGTAAGGTATGTTTCGTTTGGCAAATTGTGTCTATTTCTATCGGATTTGCTGGTATCGCAACGTAACAGTTGCTAGTTTTGAGCGGTATAAAGCTAATGTCTTCAATCTTAAGTACAGTTATTTGACAATGTTTAATGTGTGGTTTGAAATTTATTATTTCGCTGCGACAATCGGTTCTTGAATTTCTGTCATGGATTGGTAGTGTTTGTTTGCATATAGTGGTTCCGACTCGATTCTTACAAAGTTTGTTGAAATACTCGATATCAGCGTTTATAAATGAAAGACCTGAAGTTAAATATATCTGATGTTCGACTACTGGAGCCAAAAATACTCCATTTCTTTTACTCGGGATAGGATATACTTGTAATATGTTCCATTCTGTGTTAGAGACTAAAGGTACTATGATTTTGAAAAATATTTTGTCATCTATTGTGAAGATTTTAAGGTCACTGATGTCGAGTATGAATTGAAAATGTTCGGTTTTGGCAGAAATCGCGGTGTTGTACATCTGGCTACCTATTGCCTTGGCGTAATTTTCTATGAATTCATTGGGGTCAAGTATTTGTGGACTAATTATTCCTTGTTTGCCTAATATCATGACGTTAAGTATTTCATCTAATTGGAAGTGTAAAGTTTGCATCGCGGTGTCGACTTTCATGATCATCTTAAGCATAGATCTATCGATATTTGCCTGCTGTTGTAATTTTAATATATCACTATATGATCTCTCTAAGTGGTTTAGGTTTTCTGAGTTTACAATTTTTCTAATAAGTGATGTTTGATTAGCTATTATGGTCTTGATTTTATTACTATCATCGAATAGTTTGTACATATTTTTGTTTATGAGCGTAAGATCATCATCGTCGAGAGTCCCGAACAGACTTTTCGATACGGAACCTATGATGTTAAGCAGACCTCGTGTGCTCCGGGTATGTGTTAACGCTTTCAAGTGTTTTGCGAGTTGCTTTAGGTTATTGATGCGATTTTGTAATCCGCCTAACTCTTCGACGTATTGTTTGCTGATTGCACGTGAGTCTCTTGTTAATTTATATGATTCTATTGCGCTTATCTGTTCGTATATGTCGCTAGTGTCTAATCCTACTATTACATTGGCAGTGTCGCTGTATAAATATCCTTTTCCTATGTTTTCTACGAATACAGAGTTTCCTTCTAATGGTGTAATATTTATTTGCGCGGATACTATTCCGGCAAAGAGGAGCGTCGACCTGGAATGTAAGGTTTTAAACGATTACCGTGTATCTTTTTGTCTTGAATCAGATAGTATGGAGTACATACTTTATCAATCGTGTACGGTCCTAACCATTCCACATCAAGTTTATGCCTTTTATGATCGTTATGTATTAAAACGGAGTCTCCTTCTTTGAAAACTGATTGAGGTTTTATAATTTTACGTTTTTGATCGCGCTGATATCGCTGTTTACTTTTGATCAATGTTTCGCGAGCGTGTCGGAGTCTAGAGTCCCATTCCTTTTTGCGGAACGTGACTTCGTCTGCGTATGTGCGTTGGGGATTCTTGGATATTGTGGAGGGAAGATTGGCTTGGTGTCCGAATGTGAGTTCGAATGGCGTGTAACCAGTAGAGTCGTGTATCATTGTGTTATATGCAAGGCATACAAAGTTAAGTTGATCGTCCCATTCTTCATCCGAATTTCGCTGTATCGATTTTAACATGTCCGTTATTACTGCGTGTGTCCGTTCTAACGATCCGTTACTTTGTGGGTGGAAGGATGTCGTTTTGATATGTTTGATTTTGAACGCGTCTTCGTACTGTTGCATTAAACTAGATATAAAATTCTGTCCGCGGTCAGTTAATATCTTTTTTGGAGCGGAAAAGATGTAAATGTAATGATTCAAGAGTGCGTTCCAAATTGTTTCCGTTTGCTGAGTTTTTAGTGGTACGAGTATTAAGTATTTTGTCAATTCGTCATGTATGGATAGAATGTACTGATTGCCTTTTTTCGTCTTTTTCAGTGGGCCTAATAAGTCCATAGCAATTTTATCGTTTGGTTCGAGGGGTGTGTCGGTGATACAAGGTTCTTCGCGCGGTCTGATACGTGTAGTTTTAGATGTTTGGCAGGTGTCGCATGATTCTATATGTTGTCGTATGCGTTTCATCAAATCTGGTACTCTGTGCCGTTCACGAATGCGGTCGTATGTCTTTTGTATACCGGAGTGTCCTACTAAATCGTGATTTTCTTTCAATAATTCGTCTATTTCTTCGTCGCTATATGTTTGAATTGGTTCCCATGCAAAATTTAATTCTTTTACGGTGTCGTTCAGGAATAATAAAATTTGTTTGATCGCGTTCTTTTCGGTCTCTGTGAAACTGTCGTCGCCTATACCTATCTTTTCGTTTATATGAATAATTTCGTTTAATTTAGTTAACCATTCGATTCTGTCGTAATTTCCTAGCTCTGTTTTGGATAATTGATAGAAAGATTTACGGTTCGGAGTCATTTTGAGAATTTTGGGTAACGCGTCGGTAGATTTTTCCCAATCGCGATATTTTTTATCGAGTTCTATGTTCAAATTTTCGCGTCGTCTGCTCAGAACATGTATTCTAGATAGTGCGTCGGCTGCAGTATTATCTTTTCCTTTCGTGTATTCTATGTCGTATTCGTATTCTTCTAGTTTTAATCGCCATCTCATCAAGCGTGATGAGGGGTCTTTGCAATTCTGTAACCATTTTAGTGCTTGGTGATCGGTTCGGATGAGGAATTTCCGTCCTAACAGATATTGTCGGAGGCGTTTCACGGCCCATACTATTGGTAAAAGTTCTTTTTCTGTAGTGGAATAGTTTCGTTCCGGTGGGTTTAGAGTTCGCGAGATATAACAACATGGATGTCCGTCCTGTGATAAGATTGCACCTATACCTTCGTTACTGGCGTCAGTCGTTAATGTGAATGGTTTCGCAAGGTCTGGGAATTTTAGTACGGGTGATGAACAGAGTTTGTTTTTTAATGTCTGGAATGCTTCCTGGGTTTTATCTGTCCAATGAAATGGTGTCTCCTTTTTTGTAAGTTCGGTCAATGGTTTCGCGATCTTAGAAAAGTTTCTGATGAACTTACGGTAATAACCTGCTAGTCCTAAGAACGATTTGATGTCTGTGGGATTACGTGGCTGTTTGAAATTGCTAACGGCTTCTAATTTTTTGGGATTTGGCTTTACACCTTCGGCGGTTACTATATGTCCAAGATATTCTAATTCTGGTTTGAGAAATTCGCATTTGTCCGGCTGTATTTTGAGTCCGAGTTCGCGTAGGCGTTGCAATACTATCGCGAGGTTGCTATTGTGCTCTTCAATCGACTGTCCGTGTATTATAATGTCGTCTAAATATACGAAGCAATGTTTATTTATGAGTCCTCTTAGTGCGGTATCCATCATGCGTTGAAATGTTGCAGGTGCATTCTTTAAACCGAATGGCATCCTATTGTGATGATAGTGTCCTTGTGGTGTGGAGAATGCTGTGTACTTTTTAGAGTCTATGTCCATTGGGATTTGGTGGAATCCGGAGGATAAATCGAGGGCTGAGAAGAATTTTGCGTTGCCTAGTTGGGATAGTATGTCGTCTATGTCAGGTAATGGATATGCGTCCTGGTCAGTTAGTTCGTTTATTTTTCTGAAGTCTATTACAATTCGCCATTTCTGTTTCCCTGAGGCGTCTGCCTTTTTTGGTACTACCCAGACTGGTGAATTGTAAGGAGAATCAGATGGTTCTATAATGTTCTTTTGTAGCATTTCGTCCATTTGTCGTTTGATTTCTTCTTTATGGCATTCAGGCGGTCGCTAAGATTTTGTGTTAATGATTTTATTTTCTTTTAACGTTATTGTGTGTTTAGCAAGATTAATGCATGGTAATAAGTCGGTCTCTAGATTGAATACGTCGAGGTAGAACAGCAATATCTTTTCGATTGGTTCACGGAGGGTTTTCTCTATATGCGAAAGTCTTACTAAATCTTTAAACGTGGAGACTTGATCATACGTATTTGAATTTTCGATAAAATTAGTCATTTTGGCTGGGCACTCACCACCATTGATAAAGCATATCGTTGTCGGTTTTCCTTCCAGGTAGACTGTTTTTGACACTGCTTGTTTTGGAGGTACGTCGTTTTCCTGTTGCAATAAAAGTATATTATTGTCAAGTTTTAATTGTTGATTCGAGAGTTCAAATTTGAATTTAGATAGAGCTGGCAAACCGAGTATGCCGTCTTCTATAATTGGAAAGTTGTCTTCTACCACAAAAAATTCTAGAGTTTTGCCAAATAGTTTTATCAAAGCGTGTTCGTTGGTTTTAAATTTAGAGTGTCCCATCGAGAATTTCCGTTCTTTTGTTATTCTTGGTCGTAATACGCATCTTCGCTTGAGTATATTAATTCCTGCTCCGCTGACAATGAGGAATTTATGTCGCTGTCCGTCGGATCGTAAAAGTACTGTGGGTAGTCTTCCTGTTGTGGCGTTAATTCGTAGGTCTGGTCTATTGGTTCCTCTATTTCTTCCTTGTGTGTCTCGAGATTGTGGACTGCTGGTGGTCTCGGAAATTGGCTGGGTGTTCGAAAATTTTTACATTGACTGGAGACATGTCCGATTTGGTTGCATTTGAAGCATTTTAATTGTGTCCTTTGGGCAAGTGGTATTTGTTCGGTTTGTCGGAAGCTTCTTGGCATTGGATTGGGTGTTGGAGTTGGTTTTTTAGTGATCGGATTAGGATTATTGGTTGTTAGTCGTTGCTGCTCAGGAAGTCGTAATCGTTCTATTGGTTTTGGTCGTCGATTTCGATCTTCCCTGAAGAATCGCTCGATGTCGGTGGCTTTCTTTTCGGCTTCAAGGATATTGTATGGTGGATTGGCGAGTAGTAATTGTCCTATTTCGCCTTTCAGGCCTCGGATAAAATCGATCACGGAGTCTTTTAAAATCCTGTCGTTCATAGCTCGTCTAGTAATTTCGTCACGGTATTCGTTCGTTATACTGTATTGTAACTTATTGAGCGTTCTGCGGAACCTGATGATATAATTTTGCACACTTTCGTCGTGACGCTGTCTCGTTTCGCGTAGCTGGTCTTGATGTTCTCTAACAGAGTCTTGGGTGGCTACGTTTCGCCTTAGGGCATCGTACAGGTATCCGTATTCGTATATCGGTACATTGCAGATGGCCATTGCGGCTTTACCCCCGATTTTCCCGATTTTGATCATTTTTAATAGTAGCGTGGGTTCGCTACACATGGCTCGTAATTCGCGTACTTCGCGTATGAATTCTTCTACTCCGATATTGTCTTCGCCGTTTAATTGCGGAATACATACTATCGCGTCTTTGGCCCGTAAGCTCGGAGAGGCGAATTGCGGTGGACGGTCTTCGTAAGAGGGATGGTTGCCTTCTTCTGTTCGAATTGGAACGCATGGTGGGGAAGTTCTATCTCTCGCGGCAACAGATTCGTCCATAGTAATAAGGGAGCCTAGTTCTGTAGTAGCGTCGCATCCTATTTTTATTTTAGAGATATTTTTGCCTAATAGTTCTATTTCCGCTGCACGCTTCTTATTTTCACTGTCGGCCGTCCGTTGTGTCTCTTCTACACGTTGCGCAAGAATTTCAATTTGTTTTTGTATCACGTCGAGTATGGCACGAATCGAATTGTCCGTACCTCCGTTTGTAGAAACGGTTTCAATAGTTTCGACTTTGTCTTTTCTTGATGTGGGCATGATTCTAATTGAGCTTATTGAGTCTGAACTACTGTTGCTATTTGGACTCGAAGCGCTTGAGAAACTGGGTTTTCTCACACGGTATCGTGAAAATGAATCCAGATTTTTCAGCTTACCGTAGTAGCTATGACCGTTGAGGAGTCTCAGGGATGTTTCCTCTCTGGCTGGTTCTAGATTCCGAATATTATTCGTAGGCTTGCTCTGCGCTGACCGTAGTCCTCTCGTCTAGTTTCACCGTAGTGGAACGTTGAATGTGCTGCAGGGCTTCGTAGTAGCAAAGATTCGCACTGGGTCCGTTGATCCTTCGATCTTCAATGATGCGCGTACGCCGAAATCGTAATTTCGTTTGCACTGAAGTGAATAGATCCTGGCAGGATCGCCAAAAATGTCGTGTAAAATTAAGGTAAAAATAAGGAACTTGTTAATTTCCGAAAAGGAGATTAAGTTCTTTTTATTTTTTTACTCAATTTATACAATTTTTTCGGTTCGCGATGATACACTTTCGATACTTGGATTAGTTAAGAATTTTTTTATTAGACTGACTGGATGATTTTGAAGGGAGCATTTATATTCTTCCATTCGTTGGAGTGGGAGAAGGTTTTGTTTATACTTAGTGTAAAATTCGGAGAACGGCTGGAGTGATCGAATGCCACTCAGGCGGCTGAGAACGGGTGCTGACCGGACGGTCACACGCGATAAGGCGTTCGGAATTTCGGTTTGTTATATACAGTTGCTCGAATTTCGTCTGTGACACTAGGTCCGTCGCGCCCCCCGGTGGGGTGCAAACTTAGGCGCTGGCAACTCAGCGCCCCGGAGCAGCAAATCTGCCCGGCAGGGGAACCGGACTGTCTGGCACGGCGGCTCCGTCGACGAGGCGCGGTGTGACGTGGCCGCATATCGCTCCATTAGGGGGTGTATTGAGCGCGTGGGGGGTGTATCCCTCACACCAGTTCCCGGGCCCCTCTAGATCGCTGCCGGGACGGTCATCGTGGAGGTTTTAGTCCGTTGGCGTCCGCCACTACCACGCCGCTTTTTCCCAGAAGCGACCTGGTGTCCGTGCGGATTTCCTCCACGTTAATAAAAAAAAAAAGTGGGAAAAATAATACGCCAAAAAGGTGTACGTTATAAGGTTCGCCGTGTGCGAAATTATGTCGTTTGACGAATATTCGATGGTTAGCCGCTAAGAAAATTATAACGCAATCCTTGGAAATATCTTGTTTACGGATGAGAGCGATTCTTCCGATAGCAATATTCTCGATCGTCAGACTGCCAAGATTTAAGCTTGTGAAAGTTCTCACATTATGATACAATGATACAGAGATTCAAGCAGGCTCGAGCAAGTTTGATTTATTCCACAGCTCGCTTTAACGTGTAGATAAAATCAATTTGAAAATGAAATAGATATCATATGTTCGCGAGCAGCCAGAAAACAACACTGACGTTATTTCGTATCGCATCTGACTTTAAAAACGAACATAAAATGAAAATAAACGGTTTTTCATACAAAAATGCATACTTGTTACGATGCATCGTGAGTAGCAGAGTAACGCATATGTTCGTGTATTACAGCATGAACGTATTAATGAATAAATAATATATATATATTAAATTAAAATTTTTAATATCTTTATAATTTAATAATAATAATAATTAATATATTTATATAAGTATTATAAATAAAATATTTATAATAATATTATTAATATCTTTTTATTAGAACTAAAAATATAATTTAAAAATTTTTAATATTTTTATAATTTAATAATTATATTTATTTAAATATTATAAATAAAATATTTATAGCAATACTATTAATATTTTTTTATTAATATTAAAAATACAATCTTAAAATTTTTAATATTTTTAATTTTATAATACCATTAATATTTTTTATTTATATTAATATATAATTAAAATTTTTGATATTTTATAGTTTAATATATATATATCATAAATAAAAAATTTTTAAATTATATATTATACAATTTATATTATAGTAATTTCCATTTTTTCAAAATAAAAAAAATTGTATATTAAACAATTTAAAAATAAAGGATAGAATATTTAAGTATTAATATTTTATAATTTAATTTTATAAATAATTAAATATTTATAGTAATATTATTATTTTTTATTAATATTTTAAAATATTATATTATATATATATATAATTTAATATTTGTATATAATATATATATAATATAATATATATGTCGGGTTAACATTAGAATTTAAGGCGTGTAACGATTCTTCGTTTGAATTAGCCATCGTTTTATGAAACAAAGATTATATTTACGCGAATGTACAAGATTTTACAAAATATTATGAATATTGAGTTTAATGAATGATAAGATTAACAAATTATAAGTTTAACTAATGATTCGAAACGAATCCACGGTCAACGGGATAACTCTTTACTATGCGTAGAATAATTTAAACACAAAAAAAATACGATTGCTGAGGCACTCGGTAAATTGCTCGATGTATCACTTTCCAAGGCGATCACACGAATGAATATTTGATGAAAATCTTTTTCGCTGTACGACTGCATTTTGTTCGTTATATGCTCGCTGGAGGTATCGAGAAGCTTCCAATCGCCGCTGCTAGGCAGACTCTACCAAGAGTTTGTCGTATACTCTTTGGAAGCATCGAGAAAGATCCAAACGTCGTTGCTAGGGAGCCTCTGTCTGGAGTCTGATTCCTAATACAACGTGTGTCCCATTATATCGACATCTCCAAAGTACAATTCTATGTGATTTCTAGGGAGAACAATACAACCGATCCACACCTTTGTCAGGCAAAACGTTTATCCCGTGACCGCGGCTACGCTCGGCGACCAGCTGCCACCTCAAACCCACCCTCGCCATCACATATATCGAACAATTACAAATGACAACAATTGCTTAATTACAGCTATGACAAAATCCAGGCTAAAGCACCAGAAGACTCTCGCAAAATTGCAAAGGGAAGGCTCCGGTTTTCCTTTCATCTCCGACACGTTCTTTTGTGATCCCGTTGGCCGCGGATTCGTTGTCGGGCCTGAGACCATCGTCACTAGTGTCGCGAGTGCCAATTGTCGTGATCAATTGTCAAGACTGTAATAACTCTATTATTGTAATAAACTACACCTGCGTGTACCGTACCAATGGCTAATTCCCGTGAAGATTCATTTGACGCCCACAACCCTACTCCCAGTGCTAATCCGACATACATATTAATATTTTTAAATTTTTTTTTTTAATATTCAAAAATTTTTTAAATTTCCCTAATATTTTCAATATTATGCTCTAAATGTATAAGCTATTTGAATTAAACAAGTTCATCTTTCTCTTTATTTAATTTAAATATAAATTAGTAATAATATAAATATAAATTAGTAACCCCAACCTAACCCCAACGACCGACACCCTTGAACTATTACAGACGCGACAACGCACGTCCTTCGAACACTAACAACAATATCAGAAACAACCGCCAAGATCGAAGATCGGTACCTCCATCGCAGAATTTTTCGAATACTACAAGACAAAATATCACGTGTAATTATTGTAAAATACCCGGGCATTTAGTGAAAGACTGTTACAAATTTAAAGCCCGAGTAGATGCCGGATTAATCGTACCCTATGCTTCGAGACCATCGGGAAACCAAACACGTTCTTCGGGAGAATGGGGCGAGCCACGAAGGAACGATACGCCGAATCGCCCAAGAGTACAGGCGGCAATCAGGCGACCGGCGCCGACGGCAACAAACAGAACAAGGGCAGCCACCCCCGCGAGATCGACTCCACCACCCATAACGAGAGACAGAGCGAACGCAATGCCGACTATAAGATCGAACGAACAACCACTAAATACTGTGGGGGGTCATCCCACAACCAAACAAGGTCACAGACAGAGAATCCAGAATCTCAAGACAAAAGGGAAAGAGTGAAGCACAAGCAACCGGCGAAGGAAAATCATCAGGAGTTGAATTCAGATTCGGAAGGCGACCTCTCCGAATTATTTCAGTAAAATTTAACGATTCCCCAACGACCCCAACTGCACGAATAGTTTCCCCAGATCTAAAAACTAAGACGAGTTTATTATTAGACTCTGGATCGGAAATCAATATTATCAAAAAACCTGCTTTACCCGATTCAGCCATCATCGACGAAAAGGAATCAATCGAAGTGCGAGGAATTACGGCAACGAGCCTGGTCTCCCTAGGGCAGACGGTAATACAGGTGGCGGGCCGTCCGGTTGTTTTTCATGTAGTCGATGATTCGTTGCTAATCGATCAAGACGGAATCCTAGGATCCGAATTTTTTGCAGGTTGTAAGGCTCGTCTAGATTACGAGGGAAAACATATCAGATGGGGAAATATTTACATCCCCTTCGATACTAAGGAAAAAATAGTTATACCGAAGCGAAGTTCAATAACGTGTTCTATTAATATCGCTAATCCAGAGATGAAAGAGGGATTTATTCCAAAAATCGAGCCGAACAAGGGAATCTATTTTGGTAATGCAGTTGTGAGGAATCATAAAGGAAAAGGTTACATAAGAGTAATAAATACTACTTCAAGAGATTACGAATTTACAACACCAACGATGGTAATTAAGGAATTTGAAAATCCCTCCCCGCTTCCTAGGACAGCGTGTAATACAGTTTTAAAATCGAAGGAAAGTAGATACGATAAAATAAATGAGTTACTACGACTCGAACACTTGAGCGAAGAAGAAAAGGAAAATGTTAAAAAGTTGATTCGTAATAATCAAGATAGGTTTCATATTCCAGGAGATACATTGGAAGCAACCGAAGTTCTGGAACATAGGATAATCACGACGGACAATATACCCATCAATACTAAACAGTATCGATATCCGCCAATACATCGAGAAGAAATAAATTGACAGGTCCAAGAGTACAAGAGATACGGACGTAGTGGAACCATCAATATCTCCATATAACTCCCCGTTATGGATTGTGCCCAAAAAACCCGATTCGCAAAGAAATAAGCGCTGGAGACTAGTCATCGATTATAGAAAATTGAACGATAAAACGATTGGCGATGCCTTCCCACTACCCAACATTACAGAAATATTGGATCAATTAGGAAGTGCAAAATATTTTTCCACGTTCGACTTGGCATCGGGCTTTCACCAGATCCGTATGTCACAGGAAGATGCCCACAAAACAGCATTTTCGACACCATACGGGCATTTTCAATTCAAAAGAATGCCCTTTGGATTAAAGAATTCCCCAGCAACATTTCAACGGTTGATGAATTCAATATTATCTGGTCTGCAAGGAATAGAACTATTCGTCTATCTGGATGACATAGTGATTTATTCCACGTCTCTCCAAGAACACGAAATTAAGTTCAATAAGTTAATGGAAAGACTGAGGAAAGCTAAATTACGATGACAACCTGATAAGTGCGAATTTTTACGACACGAGGTGAATTATTTGGGACATATAATTAGCGAGGATGGCGTGAAACTCGACCCAAAGAAAGTCGAAGCCGTATCAAAATTTCCACGGCCGAAGAGGGCGAAAAATATCAAACAATTTCTGGGACTAGCAGGATATTACAGAAGATTTATACCCGATTTCTCCAAGGTCGCGAAACCATTGACACAACTATTAAAGAAAGACACTCCCTTTAAATTGACAGAAGATCAGGAAAACGCATTCAATAATTTAAAGACAGCGTTAGTGACGAAACCCGTCCTGCAATATCTAGACTTTTCTAAACCCTTTAACCTTACTACAGACGCATCAGGATATGCAATAAGCGGTGTACTGAGTCAAGGGCCAATCGGAAAGGATTTGCCGATTGCGTATGCCTCAAGGCTATTAAATCCCGCCGAACAAAACTATTCTACCATAGAAAAGGAGTGTCTGGCAATTGTTTACAGCGCAATGCACTTCCGACCGTATCTTTACGGAAGAAAGTTTACCATCGTAACCGATCATGAACCTTTAGTGTGGATGCATTCTATCAAGGATCTTACTTCAAGAATTTGGAAATGGAAATTAAAACTATCGGACTTCGAATTTGATATTGTATACAAAGAAGGCAGGGCGAACACAAACGCAGACGCATTATCTAGGAACCCTCCGGAAGTTTGTTTACCAATCAGAAAAAGAGAGGAAGTCTCACCGATTCGCTATCCAGTCTCAAAAAGATTCGAAATAGACACATCAACGGAAGACTCTCCCATATTCGAAGCCAAACCACGCATCTTGCCTCAATCCACTGATCTTACAAAACAAGGAAAAGTTTCTACTCGAAAGCATCTTACACTGGAAGAAACGCCCGTAAAGTATTCTGACGAAGCACTGACGGAGCTCGATGTAAACACAAATAGAGAAATAACCGATCAAGGAAAAAGGCGCATGGACACAACAGGCGAGGAAGAACCCGCCGCCATAATTCCATAACTAACTCAACAACGAGAAAAGGATACGCATGTCTCAAAAAGATTCAAACCGGATACGTCAACCGAAGACTCTCCCATATTCGAAGCTAAACCACACGTCTTGCCTCAATCCAGTGATTCTAAAAATCAAGGAAAGGGTTTTACCCGAAAACATTTTACGATAGAAGAAACTCCCATAAAATATTTAGACCAAGCATTAGCAGAAATCGATGTAAGTACAGATAGAGAAATAACCAATCGAGAAAAGGAAGACACGAATGCAACAAGCGAAAAAGAGACCTCCACTGTAACTCCAGGACTAATTCAACAACGAGAAAAGGACACGAGACCTACGATAATTGCGGAACTAAGAATTTCAGAAACCCGAGACTCAATTGCGAGAGTAAATGACCATAAAGTAGTATTTATAGATATACATGGCAACCCGATAGATAAAGGAGCCTTAGAAATGAAGGAAACGGGAAAATTGCCTCGTTATGAAGATTTAATGTTAGAAAAAGGAAGATTGAATTACGATTCTGGAAAATACATTGTATCCCTACCGATAAAGGAAAATAGAAATATTCCAATAACACCAGACAATTTATTAAACTCGCTAAGGTCTCTATTAGACGTAGTAAATGAAAAACAGTTAACTTCGTTCAGCATTAGCAAAGGAAACTTGGAGGAAATACCCTGGCGAAATACAATCAGAAAATTAAAGGAAATATTTATGGAAAAAACCTTAACCATCACCATTTGCACTGAGGAAGTAATTACCCCACCTGTGGAAGCGCGGAACAACATAATACGAGAAAAACATGAATCAAGCGTAGCAGGACACAAAGGAATAACAAAAACTTATCAAAGAATACGACAACATTACTATTGGGAAAATATGAAAAAGGAAATTCAAGATTACGTAAGAACATGTAAGGAATGTCAATTGAAGAAACTCACAAGAATAAAAGGAAAGCAACCAATGATACTTACAGACACACCAGGTAAAGCGTTCGATAAGGTTAGTATGGATATTGTAGGTCCATTACCAAAGACCCAAAAGGGAAACGAATATATATTAACTATCCAAGACTTACTAACAAAATACTCAATTGGGATTCCACTAGGAGGAATCTCTTCAGCCGGGATAGCGGACGCTTTTGTAAAGCGATTTATTTGTCGTTTCGGGTCACCGAGAGCTATTCTCACTGATCAAGGAACGAACTTTACATCCTCACTAATGAAGAAAGTAGCAAAGAGATTCCGCATCAAACAATATACCACGACGGCATATCATCCACAAAGTAACGGTTTAATCGAAAGATCTCACCACGTGCTGATAGAATATCTCAAATTATACATTGAAAATTCCAAAAATTGGGACGAATGGGTAGAATTAGCTATGTTTTCCTATAATACCTCTGTACACGAAGGAACGAAATTCTCCCCGCACGAATTAGTTTTTGGACATCTAGCCAGAGAACCTACTGGTGAAGTAATAATCGAAGAGAACATGGAACCAACTTACGCAGAATATCTCGAAGATCTGTTCGATAAAATTAACACCGTACAACGAATGGCAAGAGAAAATTTGATAAAATCCAAACTAAGATCAAAAGAATATTACGACCGACGAATCAACCCCCAAGATTTTAAAATAGGAGATTCGATATATTTGCTAAAAGAACCCAGTAAAGGAAAATTCGCCGATCAATATACTGGACCATACAAAGTGCTAGAAATCTTGCAGAACCAAAACGTCAAGATCGAAGTAAAAGGGATTCCGCGAGCGGTGCATTTAAACAAGTTAAATCTAGCGCATAATCGAAATAGGCAATGAACAAAGCGATTTCAGTG
>NW_022883360.1:0-19882 GCF_011952255.1 Bombus vosnesenskii | reverse complement strand
AAACATCGCTAAACAAGTAGTGCGAACGATGTCGAGTAAGTATTCACTATGTAAAAGGTATTTATAGATAAAAAGTATGGGAAATATATAACCGAATGTATTTAACTTTTCCAACATTTTAGCATTTCACTTGGCGTTGGTACAACTTGAAGTAAATGAAGTAAAACGCAAAAATGTAGAGCGGGCAGTTTCCTACATTTCCAGCGCAAAAGAGCACAATGCTGATATTATAGCTCTTCCTGAATGCTTTAATTCACCATATGGAATACGTAATAATTTGTTTTTTTTTCAATAATTTACTATGTGTGTAACAACTATATAGAAAAAGTAAAAGTAGACAAATTACCTTACCGTTTATACTTCCATAAAGATTGTGAATTGATTCGAGAATATAGGATTTCCCCATTTTCATGATTATCGTGATTTTTGTATAAATATATTTTTTAAGATACTAATAATTAGGTACTTATAAATTAGTATTATCAATTATTTTGCATTTATAATTCCGCCTCTAGTATAAGCGTTAATTGAAAACTAACTTTATGTTTCAAAAAGTACTAGCAAAGTCGTTGAGTAACAAGCCACTGATGCTAACAAAAATAGCATTGTCGTAATTAAATATTTCTAAATATTCATTTTTCATTTTGAACCTGTAGAAACAATTTATTATATATACTATTAGCTAAGTAATTGCATATTTAATTAAGTCGAAATATAAAACTTAGTTATTTTAATAATTTAAAAAATAAAAAATTGACAAACATTTCAATTTAATTTATGGTTGGAACAAAAGACAGTTATTTTTCATTAATTGAAATATTGCAATGCAGAGTACTTTTCAAAATACGCCGAGAGTATTCCTGATGGTGAAACGAGCGTTGCTTCATCGAACGCAGCTAAAGAAAACAACATCTATGTAGTTGGTGGTACGATGCCTGAAATAGAGGGCGATAAATTGTACAATACCTGTACTATTTGGGGTCCCGATGGAACTTTGATAGCAAAACACCGAAAGGTAAATAATATATTCCTTTATGGCTTTGAATTTGAAAATATTGGGGCGAAGAAAGTGACTCTATCTAGGAATAATTTAGGAATATACATATGTACATACGTATACTATAACCAATTCTATAATTTACGGTTTATAAAATACGTTATGATACGGGAAACGCCCATTTTGTTGTAATGTGTTTGTGTTGTATAAATTTTTCACATACTTAAAATATTATTATACTTATTTTTTCTCCTTTTAAACATTATTAAATGATAAGATTTTTAATAAAAGAAAGTGATAAAAACGCTGTCAGTTATTAAATAAAAAATAATTAAAGTTTAGGAGTTGGTAACTTTGATATTAAATTACAAAAGTTGCAGCAATAGGATTAGCGACCACATTTTTATGTTATTAGGTACATCTATTCGACATCGACATTCCTAATAAGATTACTTTTCGAGAGAGTGATTCACTCAGTCCTGGTAACTCCTTAACGACGTTCGATGTGAAGGGCTGCAAAATAGGTATTGGCATTTGCTATGATATTAGATTCGAGGAAATGGCACGCATTTATCGGAACAAAGGTACAGTAACTTAATCGGTCAATACTTAACTAGCAAAAAATTAAATATCTTTCTTAAATATATTCTATATAAAATTAATATAATCTGTAACTCTGTATAAAAAGAAGCTTAATTTAAAAAACCAGTATATTTGCTGAAAATGGAACAAATAAAAGAATTAAAAGCACAATAAGAGGACTGTCCTCGCATATTCAGAAATGATGGAATGTGAACCGTGCAACTACGAAGTTAATTGGTATTCGGTGGCTTCATATTTCCTGCTTCTCTGGGTTAGGTTGCCAAATGCTGATATATCCAGCGTCATTCAATATGACCACTGGACCACTGCACTGGTCATTACTTCAGCGTTTCAGAGCGAATGATAATCAATTATACGTTGCCTGCATATCACCGGCTCGTGTTCCTTAAGCAAGTTACGTCGCATGGGGACATACACAGTTGACCAATCCCTGGGGAAAGATTCTTTACGATTTGGAAACTCAAGAGAATATGGCAGTCACCGATATCGGTAATTTACAGCTTAAAATTAAAAGCGAGAGATCCATGATGTAATTAATTTTTAGTCTCGTTAATTTATCGATTTAGCCATCTTCCTCTGTATTTGTTGAATTTATTAGTAAGCATTACTTATTACTTCGTATGTTTCTTTTTTCTATCAGATCTAAAAGTTGTTGAGGAAGTAAGGGCTCAGATACCTACATTTTCTCAGAGACGTACAGATTTGTACGACACTGTCTGTAAGAAGGAGTAACTCTACACTAAAACAGAAAATGTTTTTTTATAATATTTCTACTACGATATCCTTTTTTTGTGAATTATTACTAATTTCTTATCATTTGTACTAAATGAATGACTCAATTAAGAAAACCAAAACGTTATAAATAATAATCTGTATATCTTGTGTATCAACATGTAATTGGATATTATAATAATATAGGAATGCTATAATAATATAGGATAATAATATAGGAGAATAATAATATAGAAAAAAATACATGCTTTTAAACACCTTTAATATCGATCACATAAATTGTTATAATTCACAATGATTACGCATACATAAAAGGCCCCTTGATAGTAAAATTTACGATCAAAAGGCAATTACGTATCGTTTAACAACATTTAATTTATAACACCTTTTAAACATTTAGACAGATTAACACATAACACTTCTTATATATAAACATCAATTCGAAGTTATCAGCTTGGAGAAATTGGTCGATTAATACCTGTAGATTGTCTGTCTCGATGAAAGACTTAAAGAGAGCAAAAACATGATAATGCCGCTAATATAATATTCCTTCTTTCTTGTATCTGTCTGCCTCTCAGGTCGTTTTACTAATTACAATAAGTAATTTCGACTTCTTTGCGCTCTCTTTTAACGCATTCGAGACCGAAAGAAATTCATATCAGTCAGTAGGCAAGGGTATAATATACATATTTTATATATAACTTATGTAGTAATGTATATATCATGTTAATTTCATATTTTTTTCAATATAGAATTATATATAGAATATATATATATATATATATATATATATGACTGTACATAATACATTATAGAATAACATAGTATATAATTTTATATTTTAAAAATATGAGGCATACTATTTAAGATTGTCACCGATTTAAAATCAAAGTATGAAAAGGATACCCTGGAGAGAGTAAAACCGAATCATTCTAACTAAACATTCAGATCGTACCGACACCTAGGTATCGTCTTACAATTAAATCTCGGTCTCGAATGGATTAAAATGAAATACATACTTGCAGCTTCAACATCTTCAATATCGAGGAGATTCAAACTTTACAAATAAATGTAAATTGCGATGTAAAACAAAGCGATGTAAAAAGGGAAAAAGGAGGAAAGAAGGAACAGGGAAACAAAGAGAAGAAACGAATTTTTCATTTTCTCTTGCCAGGAATATAAGATGCTAAGTAATCTTCCTAAGTAATCTCCTCCAGCTTTTTCTAGTTTGATCAATAATTATTAGTACATGTTAGGAAAACAAATAGAATTTTTGTTCTCAAGCGAGGTATAATTTAAATTTTGTATGTACACAAAAATGTTAAATATCTGTAATAAACATGGTACAATCAATTTTTTTACATAAAATTATATTGTATAGGCTATTGTTATTTAAACATTTTAAATTGGATGAAGAAAAAAATGACGCAAATAAAACGTAGGACATTTTAATTAAAGAGACTAATATAGAGATTTATCTACTTAACTGTGATTAAATCATCTCCACTTAACGCTCTACCTCTTCTATTAATTATGCTTCGTTAAACTATGATTACAGAGGATGGGTTTTTTGATAAAATGACATTCTGACAAATATATATAGATCGATATATATAGATATAGATAGACAAATATATAGATTCTTACAACAGTAGTTATGAATGAACAGTAGTTATTGTATCAATTCCGTTCTTCAGAAGCTTCATTTGTGAAAAGACAATTCGCCAGAATATGGATTCACTGTAGTTATAGCTATAGGATTTCAATCTAGTTGACAGACTTGCTTTACGTAGAGAATATCTGTCTCTTGTTCTACCTTATCGCGATTCTCTCCTATACGCTTTGTCGAGCAAAGTAATATTGGCATATATCTCGGCTCTGGTTACAATCATTAGTTTCCGCCTAAACGGTTAGAATCACATAGCTCGCGCTCTACTCTCGTTTATTCAACATTCAGGCCATATGGTCGCATGCGACGAGTTTTATGTTAATTCCGACCGATTACAATACCTTTCTTTCGTTTACAAGGAACGACGAGACTGGCAGTTGCGTGATTTCCAATGCAAAAGCCGCGATATCTGCTCGATAACCTAACCTCAACCGATTTTGTTGTACTATTCTTATGTGGACTTCGTTTGTACCACTTTCGTAACAAAAATAGAATACGTAGAACACAGCATTCCGTTATGCGATATTGTCGATTCCTAACATCCGAAAAATCAGAGATAATTATTTCCCTACAGTTGTACATTTGTGTGAAAAATTACGAACGTAAAGTTGTTTGGTGCATGCACAGTCCTCCCCTCCCCTGCATTTGCGTGGACATGCTAGAAAGATTCACTTTTCCACGGTGAAACTGTATGTATTATAATTTCATTTTTACAAAGGTCGAACATCCTACTATGCATAAATTTAATATTAATATAAGCAGGTTTCGTGTTAAGTATTACATCTGACGTATAAGCACACGTGTGTACGAGCCTTGGTTTTAAATGTCTTATAGTAGACACCGAAAAGATTATTCAGTTGGATATCTGACTCAACATCAATATTTTACTAGGAGATAACATGTTAAGAACACGTTGGTGGATGGCATGGGAGATGATGAATCAAGACATACTTCTGTGAGATACATAAAATAGTAGACAGAACGTATTTTGGCGCTTGGGGACAGCAACAGCTTTTTTTTTTATTTATTTGTTGGAATTACAATCAATTCTCGCGTTGAGAATTTTCAGTAATTTTTCTGGCGTGGCGCAGTGACATGGCTGTTTATTTACAATAAGTTAATACTTATTATAGATAGGTATAATTTATAAGTATTATAAGTAAGTGCATATGCTTAATTTGGATAATTAAATGAATCTAACGTTTAGGTCTAGCGGGTAGTGCCTCTTCAGCCTCCGAATCTGGTCCGTCGTATCGAGTAGTCCAGTGATTAGGGGGTTTCGGTGTTTGTTGACTCTTTTGCTATATCTGTCGCTATATTTTGCTATTTCCTCTTTGGCTGTAGGTATCTTGAGGTCGCGATGGATGGTTTCGTTGGTAACATACCAAGGTGCGTCTATTAAGGCTCTTAGCGTTTTCGATTGGAATCGTTGTAGTATTTCGATGTTGGAGTTACTTGGACAGCAACAGCTGGTGATACTGTCATACACCTCCATTTATAAACTTTCGAAAATCGATGTGACCTTCAAACTTTAGTGTATTCTGTTTCACAGCACAAAATGTTTCCGAAACGTACGTTTATTGTTACAATATACTTGACTAGTGGCTCTGAAATACTATCCTTGAAAAAACAATGGGGAAATTGGAGCAAAAGCAGAAGGAAATAAACAAAGACCTTGTTGGTTCGTAAAAATAAAATATGCTACAGGAAAAACTTTTTCCAACGGATTGAGATGCGACAAGCTTTAAAAGCTATGGCGCGAATCGAGCGTTTGTCTACAAGAGCGCATTTTCGGTGGATATATATGTCGGAATGACATTGGGGATAGGGTTGTCGGTGTTTGAGGAGTCTTCATTGAAGGTAGCCATCGTTGCGGTGTAACGAAGATACGATTTATTGACACAGGTATGATTAACACAGGTTTGACAATCTACCACGGCGGTGAGACGTCCGCGACACTAGTGACAGTGGTCTCCGGTTCAATAACGAATCCGCGGCCAACGGGATGACAGATGGGCGTTCTCGCTGAATCTAAGTCTGATTCGTAAAAATAATTGCTGAGCGTAAAGACGTTACTCTTTGGTCGACGGGAGCGCGTAAAAGAATGCCCGTCCCGTCCCGATGATGCCACAGAGGAAAACTATAATGGGGTGTGTCTAAGGACACGAGATCATCGGATTCGTCGAGGAAAGCCTTCGTTTAGGAAGTAAGGGAAATTGACGTTGCTGCTAATTGGTCAATCTCCATATCGGTGGTTAGAAAAAGATGCTAGCCGCCCTCGAGGGACAGTTGCTAGTGGGAGACGCCGCTCGTTGAAAAATATGTCTCCCCTATCTTCCCGTAGTTGGGACAAAGACTGTTTGTCTGTTTGAAGGACTTTAGTTAACTAAACCTTAAGATTTATAACGGGCCCTCGGGCTAGCCGAACATGTACTGCGGAGACGCATCGACATCTGGCAATCATCTTACTCGAAGAATAGGGTCTGCGTGTGGCGAGCCACGGGACAGAAACCGTTGGAATGTTTACTGTCGCGTGTCGCCACGAATATTTCTTTTAAGGAGAGCTATAGAATTACTCCATACCTTTGTTAGGCAAAGCGTTCATCCCTTGACCGCGGCTACGTTGGGCGACAGACTGTCACCTCGAGCCAAAGCTCACCGTCACTAATCTCGAACAATGACAATCGGATTGAATAACTACAATAGTTTAGTTACAGTTATAGTAGACTTTAGATTGCAATGTTGCGGGGCTATCCAAAGGTTCCGGTGTCCTTTCATCTCCGACATATAGATATACATGTATATGTGACGAAATATACTAAAGCAATATTGACCCTTTGTCGCTGAAAGTATCAAACTACAAAACTTCCTTTCAAATTTTCAGAATAAGGAAATCAGGATCATGATAAATAATTGGAACATAATTAAAAATAATATATCTTCTCTATAAGATAATGAATACATTGGTTCATTTAATTTTTATGGATATTCAAACGCTTCTGTGAAATAAAACGTCAAGATTATAGAGTATAAAATTCATAGCTATGAAATAACTAAAACTCTGATGTATTATTAAAAATATACGTTAGGTTGTATGTAGTGATACATACAAAGATTACATGTACAAACCCATAATTAACACAATGCTACCGCAACCATTCTGCAATCTACCTTGCCCAAAACACTCTTCCAGTCACCTCCAAACTCTTCAATTCTCTCCACCTAACCACCCACAAACCATTCACAAACATGCAATTCTCGACAAAAGAAGAACTTATCGTCAGTTGTCCTTAACATCTCGTTCATTCATTTGGTCCCTATCCCCCTATTTCCTCCCACTGCGATGATCGCACTACATTTTTCCACGTCTCTATTCTATTCTCTGGATGATCTGAATTCTCGAGCAGTCGAGTGACGATTGATCTGTACAATTGATCGATTTCTTTTTACTACAGACATGCAAGAAATTCCGTGTTGGAGAGCGATATTGCGAGTTCGAGTGCCTGGACCATCTGAAGAACGTTACCGGAACTGGTATAGTTTATGTCGTTGATGATAAGAATTCCTCCACGACTCAGCGACAAGAGCTACTCTGGGTGATGAGCTTAATGATGCTGTTGCGGCTATTTTAATTTTTCAACAGGGATCCAGATGGCGCCGTTGACGAAATTCTTTCACTATAAACGTCAACGATCAACATCAGCCATCAGGGAACGAAGAAGGTACGCTGTAACGTGTCTGAGTAATTATACCTCGAGGAGTACATACAGTTATGTAATGAAGATTCGTATGTGAGTGTTTGTTTTCTTATTTCTTTTCCCTTTGTTTCATTTGAATGGATTTTTGTACTCAAAGAGCGAGGTAAGATTACGTCAGATACGTTTTTACATATGCTAAAAAAATGGAAAATGATGATGATGAATCAATGACACGTAGAAAATTATAATCTATTGTATTGCTGTTATCTAATGGTGTTGTAGTTGACTGTATGGTGGATGTATCTAATGGTGTTGTAGTTGACTGTATGTTGTTCAATATTGCTATGAAACTCTTCTGATTCATTGTCACTTATACGAAGGATGGAAGTATACGAATTGGGAGAAGTCAGGTTGAGAGATGCAAGATTTATACGCTCGTTCTGTCAGTTATCCCAGTGTCTGTTACGCGATAGAAAATGAACGAACTGAATAATAAATGCATTATCGGCATGAAGATTGCTTGATGTAGGCCACCGCTTTTTTCTATCCTTCCGATACCATTTTTCTTTTCTTTTTTTTTTTTTTTGCGAAACACTTTGCTAGTCGTGAGAAGCAGCAATTCCCTTCTGCGAATCAATTACGGTTCACGAGAAATTGTATTATAGCCTGGAACGTATTCAAATTATCTTCAATTATTCTCGGCTGTTTCCATTTCCATTGGTCTCTTACGTAAGTACTCGTTTGATGTACGTACATAGTGAGATAATAATCGTTAACACCTTTAATGTCTTCAGTATTATAGAATAAGACGCGAAAAGACCTCTTCCTTTGCTGACAGTTATTATCGTTGTCATATGTTATCGTTGATTATACATCTTTATTTACAAATTCGTTCCTGTGTATAACGAAACAAAGGAAGAAACGAAAATGATACGTTTCATGACGCATTGTTAAATTATTAATTAACGAGAGTTACATATCTACATGAATGCTTTGAAATGTCAGTTATAATTCATGAAAATGGATACAAGCCATTTTACTATACATAAATAGAATTATAAAGACATGTTACGTACTAATGCTTTTACGAAATATATTTCTGTATACGTTTGACGTTTCTGTATTATTCCTTATGTGCTTTCTGCTCTTGTGTTTAGCTCGTCGGAAGTAAAAATACGTTAAGCGAATCAGCTAATCTATTCGAGCGTTTCAATGGCTCAGTCTTCTTTTATGCAACTACCAAAAGAGAAGATAAGTCTTTGGTTATACAACATTTCATAACGTCCAAAGTAACGGGGCACTAATTAGTTGAAACTTTAAGACAGACCAGATATCAGTCATCGTCCGTAAATACATTTATTACGATCGTTTAAAGTTTAAAGAAACACCGTTATAAAGTCGTAATACGAGACAAAGCGAAGAGAAAGTAAACTGTTGGATATATGACAAAATAATTCTATTTTAAATAAGAGACTGGTCCGCGTGGTTATTTTGTTTACAAAATCAAACGAATTTAATGAATGTAATGGTAAGGAAGTAACTATAAGTGGCTGTTAAACTATTTTTATGCTTGAAAAGTAATTCGCAAAGTAATGTAAAGCACTACTACTGAGTTGTACATAACCTCTTTCAGAATTTGTTCTTAACCTCTTGCTTCATAACTTCCTTAATTATACTCTTCAAACTTATTGACTACTTCGATGTTGTTACGAACAGAAACTGATAAAATATTACTCTTAAATATAGATTGAAATGAAAGCTTGTCACGTAAATATATATATATGTGTACTACTTACTCAAACTATGGATCACATAACCTATACAAAAAAAAATTATTGTACACTATAACGCAAGAGGTTAAATCTTTAATCTGTTAAGAATTAAATTTTTTATTGTAACTGCGAAAATTATAAAAGTACCAAGCGAAGCAAGTACGGAATATATGCGGAATATGAATCGCTCAACGAACCAAAGAGCGGCTCAGTGACAAAATTAGTAAAGTAAAGACCACAAATATTACAACATTATATTCTACCACAAAATAATTCTCTATACAAAAAAGGTACACAACGAATCGATTTTTCACAACGATAAGAGTCAACAGAACCAATCAAGACCAGGCGAGACTCTCATAAGACAACGATATCAGAGGGATCAAATCAGCGACTTCAATCTATGTTACAGAGTATAGTTATCAAGAAAAATTGCTCTTTTCATGAAAGGTATGGTAATGATACTCTTATAATACATCGTATATCTGGCAGTCGGGTGTGCCCGTGGCCATCGGAAATGTAAAGACGACGCTTTTAGAAAGTGATAGCGCCATCGCGTTTTAAAAACGCGTTAGAAGAAGGTCGGTTTCGCTATCCAAGGCGAATCGAAAAGTGTGCGTGTTGCGAGAATCAGAGTTGATCGAGACGTCGAAGCATAGAGTCGTTAGAATTGAGTTGCGAGTGTTGTCGAGTGTTAGAGTTGCTAGTGAGAGAGAGAGAGAGAGAGAGTTACCAAATAGTTGTCAAGTTATTTGTTGTAAATACGAGCGTTGCATTTAGTTTTCCTGTTAATCAAACATCGTTTCTCTGTCTAACTAATATCTGTATTTTCAATCCATTATTAATATATTCCGATATTACAAGTGGGGGCTCGTCCGGGATTGAATAAGACAGAGAAACGATACGATTTAACGGAGCTATTTGTGCGGGAGTAGAAAAGAATAGAATAAAATGGCAAACGTTGAAGACGAACGATTGTCGGGTGAAGAGGATTTGACGCTGGAGGAGCTGAGGAGTAAGCTCGCACAGATGAATCTGCCTATATCCGGTGCGAGATCAGTGCTGGTTGCCAGGTTGAACAGAGCGTGCAAACCTGGTCGATCTACCTCCTAAGGATTCGAAGCGTGGCGAAGAACCAACAAACCAGCGAGATCTAAGAAGCAAGCAGAGAGCCGAACGCAGTCAAGAGGGAGAGGAAGACCTCGAGAAGCTGAGGACGAAAGAGCTGAGAGCGCGTCTCGTTAGCTTGGGGTTGAAGGTAACGGGAAGAAAATCCGAACTACGCGCGCGGCTACAGGCGGCCCTAGAAGGAGACGATGTATCGTCGGAAGAAGAGAGCTCCGACGAAAGTGAAGGCGAGGACGATAAACAAGGCGCGCGAGAATACAGGAGAGGCACGCGAGCGGTGTATCAGGACCGCGATGAGTAGCAGCAGAAGGTCTGCGTCGGTTCGATGTTGAGTCTTAAAGACGTGGAAGACTCATTAGAGAAATTCAGCGGGGATGATCTGCTGAGTGTAAATCAGTGGGTGGAAGACTTCGAGGAAATGGCAGAAGTGTGGGGTTGGTCAGACGCCCACATGGTGGCCTATGCTAAGAAATTACTCGCAGGCTCCGCTCAGGCCTTCGTACGACAAGAGCGATGCGCGAAGTCCTGGGCAAAGCTAAAAAAGGCGTTGAGGAATGAGTTTGAAAATGTAGTAAGCGACCAACAGATACATGGCGAGTTATCCCATAGAAAGAAGAAAGCAGATGAGAGTCTGCAACAATATATGTATCACATGTGCGGGATTGCAAAACCAGGAAGGGTTGATACGCAATCCTTGATAGACTACATTATTCAAGGCATTCCCGACGAGGTCGCGAACAAGACTGTGCTATACGGAGCCAGGAATATCGAGCAATTAAAAGAGCGTTTCAGGCGCTACGAAGCGATAAAAAGAGATATGGAGATGAGGACGAGATTTGAGGAGCCGAAGAGTAACAGGGTAAAGCCGGTGGCGAAGCTGTCCGAAACCGAGAGGAACAAGAAGGAATATTATATTAGCGGCATTTTTGTAGCCATTATATATGGTTTCGATGGCATAATTAATCAGTATCAACTTACCAGTTTTTAACGGAAGGACAAAAAGAAGAGCAGACGGCACACAGACCGCAATCATGATCATTTTCAAGTAGAATCTCAAACTGCCGTACATCTTCGAAAACTTCGTTAGTCGTAAGGGATCAAAGGATGATGTCCGTGCTGCGGAAAATAGATGAGAAGCGGCTATTTCAACAACCACCGTGTAGGTACTGCACTAGCCAGAAGTATCTGCGACAGAAATCAGAATACACTCGTTTTCGCATGGTTGGATCAATTTCGCGTGGGACTAACCTGATTGAACCTAACGCGGGATAATTGCTCAACTCACGACTTTAACCAGCCCGCTTGATTCTCTGCAAATGCTTGAAATTGACGCTTGGATTCTTTCCAGATTAACTAGCTTTGCCCCTCCCTCCCTTTATCTATTTTCTTAGATCGACTTAGACTGCCACAACATATTATCTTTCTTCTTTTCTTTTCTTTCCTTTTGATCTTTTAAAGCCCTAAATCGCTGGCTATTTTGTATACTATATATTTTGTACACTCAATTACTCTGTAAGTCATAAGTACATATGTTTTACAACGTTATTTGTCATATTTCAGTTAAACCCCAGAAAAGCCAGAAATATATTTGCAGCGTGTTTTAACGCGCCCCTGGCAAAGATCTCAAAAACGAGTTGCGGCACAATTTAAAGCGACAAATAGCATCGCGTGTCTCGTTGTGGTAACACACGGTTCGCCAGCTTTTTAAAAGCGCTCTCCGTCTGCTTTTTCCTCTCTTCCCTGTCTCTTCGTTTTTCCTTAACAAGCGAAACCATTTTCGCGAGGACGAGAGTACGGAAATGACGTACTGGCAATTTTGTTTTGTGATAATACAAGCAGCTCGGTTTCAGTGAATTAAACTTGACCCCAAGCTTCTACTTATCTATCTTCCTTTCCTTTATTTTCCCTTCTATATCGGTTTTGCGGTTTTCCACATTTCCATCACAATAAACCATGTTTTTTCTCGATTTTACATGTTAGCCAATGATTCACGGCAAAAGCGTCGACTGTAAAAATATTTGTAGTTGCAATAGCAACAAGTATGTTTTCTCAAATAGAAAATATTGGGAGCGTACACGCTGGTAAAACAATTCATGAATAGCTCGTCTTCTGCTTGTTATTTGTTTCGATACTGTTAGCAAACAAATTCATGAAACATACTGGTATAGCGTAAAATGAACATAAAAGTTTTGCGTACACTTGAGAGCTGAACTTTGGTTGTTATACGTATATTATACATATACGCATACAGTTATGTATATGTATATATATATATATAGAAAATTCCTTAGAACTTTGAGCTTAATAACATATTAAAATCATTAACATTAAGGAGGTGAACTTTACTTACCAATTACCAAAGTTTCTTCCGCCAAATAATACATAAAAATTGAAAAAGATAATGTAACTAGTTTTAACTTTTTTTTGTGTTATAATTTGAATCACTCGATTTATCCGACTGAGGATGGTCGATCGCAATCTCAATTTATACGTATTCTCATCGCATGAAATAGATCACATGAGGGATTTTCAAAAGTCGATGGAATATTAATCGCGATTAATTACTTGTAGGTGTATTCTGTGCGGCTAAAGCAGTCACCTAATGAATTATTGAGTACCAGGAATGTTAGCGGTAAACAGGATTGCGGCTATGAATGATTCTCTAATGTCTATATTAGAGATGAATTTGATAATTTATCCTCATAATATGCAATCCGCTTTTAAGTGGAAATCATAATTAACAATTTCTGCTTGATTAAATATGAAGAGCAGATAAATCGATACGCTTAAATCAATATTAGAATTTCTTAACATTTTTATCAAATATTTTAGCACTGTAAAAGCGTCGTAGTAGAGAAATATTAGGGTGTTTTAGAAGTTTCTTTCGTTTTATAAGATAGTAATAGATGTACAACATTTTTCGTTTTATATTATTTTATTGAATTACGTGTGATCCACCTTTTTCCAATTTAATGTAAAATAATATAGAATAACATAAAACAAAATATGTTGTGCATCTGTCCTTTCTTTATAAAACGAAAGAAACTTGGGACAACCGAATAGGAATTTACTTTTATTATCCATTATAAAAATGGATTGTTAATCCTCTAGGAGATACGAACAATATAATTGCAATTAATAAGGAATAAGCTAGCATAACTTAAACCAGCTTTTGCAGAAAGCTATTAGCCGAAGATGTTTATTAAACAATGACAACATGAATTTTCTTAAGTACCCCATTTGGTACTTAATCTACTTCGTAAGTACTGTGTGTCCTAGCCTTCAAAGGATGCAATTTTAACCAGAATGTTTCACATTACTTACCCGTATTATTTCCTTGTCATATAATTTATATTTACATTATCTACGTTACGTTACATTCTACGCGTTAATGTAATGTGATTTTTATTTCTAATCGAAGTTATTCAAAATTTGTAGTATCTCAATAAAAAATTAACAGCCTGCAAAAACTTCACAGAAGCATTAGTATCTTCGAAACTATTTAATTCAAACGGCTAATATTCTTTAACAATATGCACTCGACGACGTTTATCGAGAGAAGTATGTGGCGCAATAGTTAAACTTTCAATTCATATACATATATCGTTTATGAAAAAGTAGTCATTCTGCTTTTGTGATCTGTGACACACTATAAATTCTCATAAGCTAACCAACGCGTAATCTTCTGTAACGTATTAATATAATATAGGTATGTATATCTCGACTTTGAGCAACCAATTGGTGCTAAATAAGCTTTAGTACATACTTCTTACACGTAACAAAAGACAAGTTAACATCTCTGCTCTTAAAAGAAAAACGAAAGAAGCTCTGAAAAGCTGCAGAGTTCAGGTCGAATAACACCAGCTCAGATAAATGACCCTCTAACTTACCTTTGTCCTCATCGACGTCAGTGATTTTAAAGCTAGTTATAAAGTGCACTTCTCAGCCAGCGTCCACGGCAGTCAATATTATTTAACGGGTCTTAACGCGATGTAAAAAGGGAAAAGGAGGAAAGAGGGAACAGGGAAGCAAAGAGAAGAAACGAATTTTTCATTTTCTCGAAACTGGATCAAGTTTCAGGCTGCTCGCCAAAGAATCTGTAGCTAACGAGACTAGATTAGACAAACCACGCTTTAAAATTCCCACAGAACTATAATAATCCTCGAAATCAATACGATTCGTCGATCCATCGCCTGATTAAAAAATGAGATAGGATGAAGCTCACTAGTCGCCTTTGAACTTTCAATAGCGCTTACGGCTCGTATACTCTAGTTTGAATGCTACAATGTAAGCCAAGTCAGCTGTAACTAGCGTTCGCGTGATTGTCGCTATCTATTATTCACGCGTTACACGTTCACCAGACAAACGCGTCTACCGGTTGACATTGTTTTCTGTCCTGAGTTTCAAAGCAATTATGTTGCTGCGTGTAATCAAATCTCGCCAAACTAACGATAAGTTCTTGTTTGATCTTACACAGTTATTAAAACTATACAAGTTAAACCAATCTAGCCTAAACAAGTAATGTCGTTATATATTCTTTTTTAAATCTATATATTGTTTAATAAATCGTGGCTAGGATATAGTAGCTGACAAAAATATTCGGACAAATATATTTGTAGAAACATTTTAGGAGTGTATTATGCATAGTGGCACTATTTAATACTGTACTGTGACTATCATGGTCGTGTTGGTATTATTCGAACCTAATCTGAAAATCTGTATGGAATTTGTAAGATATTTAGTACGAGTACTGTGCATTACTGATATGTACACAACCGAGACGAGATAACGAAGGTACTGCTCTCCATCGTTCATCGCTACGCGCTGCTAATAGCAACGTATAATGCATATATATCTCGCAAAGACCATAAAAGTACCCAATGGAACCACGTTTAATATTTGATAATAATGTCCCATTACAGTTTCGTCATTTTCAATTAATTAAACACGACCCTCTCTTTAAAAATTAGAAGATAAAATACGTAATACAAATCTACTCGAAATCTTTTAAACCTTACGGACCTTACTTATGGTCTTTAAAAGCAGCAGGGATTAGCAGAATATTAACTGCGAATTTTTCTTGGACCGCAGCATGGAATATGAAATATGGTTATTAAAATGTACACTGAAAATTTCATATCCATAAGATACTCGTGCTTGTAGGACCTTGAAAATGAATTCTTAACCCAAATAGTCGACCGCGATACTCGAGAAATTTTGTGAAGCTGACGTCAATACCAATATATACCGTCGTTGTGCTATTATTTCGTGATAAGCCGTATTGATTGCACTTCCATTTCACGGAATTAATTTTTCCACACAAAAAGTGATAACGATAATCGAAAAAAGAAAAATATACTACCACTTTTCGTATCAGCATACACAAGCGCACTCGATTTTACACGAGTATACAATTTGCAAATTCGACGGAACGATCGGATTTAATTATTTTTTCGATATTTCAGGCATTAAGTTCTATTTACACATCGAACGTTGAAATACGGCGAAATACAAAATGTACAAACCACTCTGAACATTAATTAACTTTAAACGTTATTGATTAATTAAAGAAACCAACCATTGTGTTGATTTTTACATTTTGAAAAATTGTTATCCACTTTTGCTTTGTTTAAAAATTCAAAAAAAAATACTTTTATTGTAAGTCACGAGTATCTCTTTTATTTATTTAAACTTTAGATCAAATATTACAATTTATAAATATATCATTTATTTAGATATACTTGTAATATCTGTTTTATAAGTTTGTACAACCATTTATCTATTTATCTATTTTATTTGTACATAATCTTTATAGACTGATTTTGTAAAGAATAAAAAATTGTGATTCTATTTAAAAACGATCGTGTCAGACTCAAGTGATAAGCGATATATATTTCAGCGATATATATATATTCAGATTTCACCATCACATAAACGGTGCTATCGGAAACATTTCACAATAGACGTCTTATAAGCGCCTGCGATGTCCGTCATATGTCAAGCTATACCTCTGAATCACGGCCGCCATTTAGTGATTAAGGTCTATCACTTAGAGTTGTTAATCCGACATAATGGCGAGCAATACATCGAAGACATTATTGGAAACACAGTTACAGTTTAATTTCATTGAGCTTATTTGCAAATAAATGTGTACAATATATTTTAGAGGTTTTAAATATTATTGCTGACTAAACTTCGCATCTACGCATCATCTTTCTTTAACTTTTTTTGCATTTTCTTATCGACGCATGAAGACGAAATGCGTAAATTTTATTATTTATTTAAACATTACTATATTGTGCTCAAAGTAGCGGAATATCGTTCTATTATCAATATATGAAGAACTAAAAGAATTAAAAAAGAATTAAAAAATATGTAGTTCAATCAATACTTCGTGTATTTTTCTATCTCCACAAGACAATATCCGGACCAGTTACGCTTACAGTATCAACAAAGATTTGTCCAGCCATACGGAACAAGTCGTACTCAGTAGTTTAAAAGTATTAACCGCACAAACTCCAGAAACACTTTTGAAGTAACTTTCGAACCAATAAATCCCCGAACTAAGAACTGTCATATTTCGTCTCTATTTGTCGAATATTGTGAGAAAATGCAAAAAAAAAGTAGTTAAATAGAAAAAGTACTTGGGAACTTAAAAGAAAAAATCTCGAAAAATCTCTTAATACTTTTTACTGTCGTCTTGAGACGCACCATGTGTTAAGCTTCTTCGTAGTTACAACTTTTACCGCAGATGTAACGAACTGACAAATGCTTCGAATGGCGCGCGCGCGTCAACGCCTACACTTAAATTTTAAATAAATGTTTTTAAACAAATGTTTAAAATAATACATTAAATGTATTAACTTTCTTGCGCAATTTCATTTAATTTCTTACGATATGGAGGGTTTAATTACGTTTAAGATATCTATTTGAATCTTTTAAATTCGAAGTTTTTTAAAAAATTACCTTAAACTTTATAAAATTAAATCGTTTTTCCACTTTGCTGTATCATAAAATAGTTACTTAAATTCAAACCTTACCGCCGTCTTGAAATATTCTATATTTTCCTCGTCTTAAAAAATCTCCCTACAGAAAGAATAAAGAAGAATAAAATCCCATACGTTAAATTTCGCGTGATTGATGGAATACATAACGATAACGAGAACTAACTAGCGACAACAAGCAACCATTAGCAAGGACAACTGGCGACTATAACCGTCGTCTCTATGATGTATGGCGACTAAGGAGAACAGCCAGCAACTACGGATGACATGTAACAACCAACTGCCCCACTTCTAAAAGGCAACTAACTTGCAAACCCTTTGATGGTTTCTGTAGCGTGATATACCCCTTGAACGTGGTTAAAGAATGTGGTGGCCGCTGGACGGCGGTTTGACAGCAGAGCGATCTCGCCAATTCAAAGCTTGACATTACAAACTACCGAGAATCATTAGGCTCGTTATCGAGCATCTAGCTTTCAGAAGGTGCTTTATCATATGATATGACTTCACGATATTTTTATAGCAAGAAGAATGGCCAACCTCTAACAAAACAAATTTTTACTAAGTGCTGCATGTGAGCTGCAGGCCGGCCTACTAAGGAAATTTGACGAATGAATAAACTAAAATATATACGAATATATTCGTTATATCATAAAATGCCCGCATTATGTTCTCTAACACCATAGAGGAAACTAAATTTATATATTAAAAAATTGGAATACCTGTTATAAGAGAGTTAATTAAATTCTAACTTATCGATGACTCCATAAAAACCTTTATTTCCTAAAAATGTATATCTTCCAAATTCTCCTTAGAAAGTATCATAGAGAAAATATGAAACCTGAAAAGTACATCACGCTGATGCCTCGATCAACCCTCGTGCTTCGCAGTCCATGTGTTCGGGCGATGAATTCCCTCCAAACAAGGAAAAACCAAAGGGAGGTCTCCTTCGAAGGACGTGAGAGGGTAAAGGAAGCAACGGGAACGATGATCACGCGATATACTGGCGGCGTACGTATAGAACGGCTGTTGCGAGAGAGTTCGCAAGAAACAAGAAGAAAAAAGGAATCGTAGGCCGACGCGACTATACGCTGTCGACGGACAAACAGCGACTGAGCCCAACTGAAACGAACTCTGTCGCAGTATGAGCACAGGCTACGTTCGCGGGAAAAAGTGGTGGGGATACATGGGAGGCAGACGTAGAGAGGACGGAGCTGCGAGCGTAATCGAAATCTCCGGAAAACTGGAGAGCCTGGGCAAGGGAGGCAACCAGAGTGGAGGACTAGTGCCTGTGAGCGCAAAACGGGTGTGGATACGGGAAGTCCTGCCTGGACAAGGAGGAGTTAAACCAAACCAACAAGTGTGAGGTTAGGACGGTGGAGCAGCCATATTAGGACGCGTGACAACAGCGCCGCTACACGGGCTACTCGAGGAACTACCCAGACGCAGCCATATTGGCGCGTGCGTCGAAGCGCGTTGCCGGGGCCACTTGAAAGTGACAGCGACTGGCAGAGTGGCAAGTGCTGACCGAGCGACATTTCCCGCCCAACGGGGAAACGGACGCATCCATGGCGAAAGAGAAGGAGGTAGAGGAAAACGCCAGGGGACGGAGGGAAACGGAACTGGCTGCGGAGCCGCCGCACGTTAGCACCAGGGGCATGACGAAGGCGATGCCGCCAAAGGAGGGACCCTCCCGCTTCACGCGGGACAAGGAGGGAATATGGACTGAGGAAGCAACAGAGGAGGAGGAAACCCCCGCCAGAGAAGCACCCCGAGCGAAGAGGAGGAAGGCCAACGAATCCCCCGAACTCCCCGCGGACCCGGCTGAAGAAATGAGATCAGCCACAACGGCGGACATAGGAGCCGAACTGATTCGCCGGGCCGCCGAGGTGGCCAGGGCTGCCGAGGCGCCCCGCGGCCACAAGGTCACGCAAGGGAAAACCCTGAAGGAGGCGGCGAGAACCATCACCGCGGGCGTGACAGAGTTAGTGAGGAGAACGGACCCTGTCACCGACGCACTCGCTATAACGCAAGGACGCATAGCAACACTGGAGGCGGAGGTAGAGGCACTCCGAAAAGAGCCGGCCTCGCGCCCCACCGCGGATGAGAACAGCTACAGGGCGCGTCTCGCTGCAGTCGAGCACCAAGCAGAGCAGATGAGATCCTTGCTGCACCGACTGGAGGAACAACTGCAGGGAACAGAAAAAGGAGAAGGAAAGGAGGTCGCCCCTGTCGCGAACACGAGAGGGATGGAGCCTGGAGCCCCAAGAGCCCCAGCGCCC